>NW_025353149.1:0-1346 GCF_016433145.1 Gracilinanus agilis
ATTCAAGATATAGACACGCTTAGGTTAGAGGCACTCTCATAAGTCTGAGATTAGTTCTGGATCCTATGAGAAGAGTAACTAGCTGTAGCAGTGGCAAAAACTGGCTGGTAAAGCTCCTGCATCAGAAAAGAGAGTGCCTGAGAAGTCCTTTGCCCAACTCTGTTATTTTTACCAGCAAACATTGACTGGGAGTGGTGAAATATAAAATGTTTACTTAAGCAGGCCTCAAAACTACTTTATGTTCTGATGATTTTCAGCAATCTACCTTGCAAAATATTGCAATAGTGGTTATAAATTATTAACTACTTAAAAAACTTTTGTTTTGGTCAATTGCACTCTTGTGGATATCCCATGTTTAGCATTCTTTTTATGTTTAGGAATAAATTACCTAACCCATACCTTATTTATATTGTATATTGAACAGTTTTTTCTACTTTTCCCTTTTCTGGGGATACCCTAGATGTGAATTATAAATAAAATTGTTATTGGGGTACATTGGGAAGAGGAATTTAGTGAGTCAAATGGTCTGGAAACAGAGAGCCTAAATACTCTCATTAAAGACAAACTTCCCCATAATTTAACCTGGTCCAAACTGTGTACAGATGTACCATTATTATACATAACAGAGAGTATCTTTGGCTCCCTGCCCCTGTTGGACCAGGAGCAGCTCCTTCGGTTAAGAGAAACAACACTTTAGTTTTGTTGAGTGAAAAAAGTCATCTTATAGTCAGCGGACTTGGGATCCAGTCATGGGCCTGATGTTTATTAGCCATGTCACTCTGAATAAGTCACTTACCTCTCCACCTCAGGTCCTTTATCTGTAAAATGAAGATACTATATTTTTAATGTTTTGACCATGTGGTTGTTATGAGGTAAATACTCTGAAGAGGAAAAGTGCATATGTGAAAAGGGGGCTAGACTTGAAGTGAGGCATGATCTTGGTTTGAATCCCATATTCAATCTTTTATCATAGGCAAGTTGCTTCAATAAATTACCTAGCCCATACCTGATTTATAGTGTATGTTGAACAGTTTGTGTGACATTGCAATAATGATGTAATGACTAATTTGTGGTGATAATTCTAGAAAAATGCTTATGTCTCAAAGTGAATTTGAACTCGGTGAAATCAGGAGAGCTTCTGTCTTTTCTGGGCAATGGCTTATACTATGGTCAAGTCAACAAACATTTATTAAGTGTTGCCTATGTTTCAGGCACTGTGATAAGCACTGGAGATAGAAAGGAAGTAAATAAATAAACATTATATAGAACCAAATAAGAAAGGAAGAGAGAGAGGCTGAAGGGGAAGAAGGAAGGGAGGGAGCGAGGAAGGAAGGAAAGAAGGAAGG
>NW_025353150.1:0-2255 GCF_016433145.1 Gracilinanus agilis
ATATATATATATATATATATATTCCAAAGCAAAATCCTTGACAAATGTTTCAGATAATTGCTATAACAAGGAGCTCCCTGTCATCAACATGGCCTCAGACACTTACTAATTATATGACCCCGAACAAGTCATTTAACTCTCTTTGCCTCAGTTTCCTCATCTATAAAATGATCTGGAGAGGGAAGTGGCAAGTCACTCTATTATCTTTGCCAAGAAAACTCTAAATGGGGTCACAAAGAATCAGATATGACTGAACAACAATTATTCTTAATATGATTGAATTTGGGACTCTCAGGGATCTTAGAGATCAAAAGTGCAACTTTCCAAACTAATTCAATCTCTTTTAAACTGAGGCCTGGAGGGATGATTTGTTCAAGGTTCAGAGAGATAGTAATTAGCAGCAGAGCCAGGATTACAACTCATATCTTCCAATTCCATATTCAGGTCTCTTTTTGCTATACTATGGAAATGCACATTGTAGGATGAAGGTTGAATAAAAGTCACAAGGCAACAAATGCTTGTTAATATAGCAAGCATAAAAATATTAATTATGGTTTTTAGTTTGTATTTGTATATAATTATACATTTATCATATATTATATATAATTTTTATAATTTAGAATAAGATAGGTTTTGTTCTATATTTAAGTAAAAGATTATGAAAGTAAAGCAAATGTGTTTTTTTCCAGGAATTAATGTAGGTCCTGTAGTGGCAGGTGTTATTGGTGCCAGAAGACCTCAATATGATATCTGGGGAAACACTGTAAATGTTGCCAGTCGAATGGATAGTACCGGAGTGCAGGGAAAAATTCAGGTTTGTTTATTGTAGAGAGTTTGAAATATATTCCACAGTATTGTTTAAGGATTTATTCTGAATTTTCAAAACTAGAATTGTGTTTTAATCTCCTATAAATGTAGGGAAATTGCCATTGGAAGAGAAAGTCTATTTGGGTTTGTTCATCTTTCACGAGCTTTTAGAATGGAAAGATATGAATCCTCTCTTTCTAAAAGAATTTCTTTTCTCTTTCTTTCTTTGCATAGCCACAATATACCATCAATCACTTCTTATCTTTGTTTTTTTAATACCTCTCTCCTCCCCCTCATTCTCTCTCTCTCTCTCTCTTTCTCTCTCTCTCTCTCTCTCTCTCCTCCCCCTCATTCTCTCTCTCTCTCTCTCTCTCTCTCTCTCTCTCTCTCTCTCTTACACACACACACACAGACACACACACACACAAGCACGCACACATGCAAACATATCTTCCTAACCTCAACCCTCACTTTACACTGAGTAATGGAATAAGGTCTTTCCAGGTCGTATGTCCTTGAAGTGACCATTAAAAGATGGACTGACCTGTTGTAGGCCACAGAGACCTATGAAATACTGGTAAACTTTTTAAAAATTCTGTTGACTTTTTAAATTGCATTTATTCTTTGTAAGGAATTGTTACAATTAATCTTTTCTCATGAACTTGTGTATAGCAACTTATATAGCTAATATAGCCAAAAACCAGATATTATACCATGAGTTTGCCTTGTAGGTAAGCGTATAAATCTTGATTTAACAAGAACCTTGAAGAAGCAAATACTATAAAATCATCTAACCTATTTTCCATTCCGAGCTCTCAAGATATAAATACTTTTGGCTTTCTCTGACCTTTCCTGTGTCCATACTTCTGCCCCTTACCCTAATCCATATTTACTGCCATACACAGAAGAAAGTTTGCCTTCATTCTTTCTCCAACCTCTATCATAATTCTGTGGAGGACTTAACCCAGAACTTGATTTTCTTTTTTTTCCATTTAATAATTTTTGTTTTTTAGAAAAGTTAACATGGTTACATGATCCATGCTCTTCTGTGAGGGTAGAGTTTTCTCCTTTTAAGGTAGAACTATAGCTTATCTGTGATGAAAGAAACTGTCATTTAACCTTTTTGCCCAGTCTCAAAGCATCAGGTTTTCCCTTCTCCAAGGAAATAACCATGTTGTTTAGCTTAGTTTTAGATGTCTTCTTCAGCCATTTTGCCTATCTAAGCACTATATAATCATGAGTAGTTATGAATGAGGGAATATGGGGAATTTCTCTGAAAATTCCAATTATAAATATCTATGACTTAGATAGTCTTATGACTCTGAGCAATTCACTTAACCTGTCTGCCTGAGTTTCCTCAAATATAAAATGGGAATAATAGCATCTATTTCCTAGGATGATTTTGAGGATCAAGTTATATATATATGTGTGTGTGTGTGTGTGTGTGT
>NW_025353151.1:0-4415 GCF_016433145.1 Gracilinanus agilis
ATATATATATATATAGTATTTGGCATTTATATATATATAGTATTTGGCAATTTATATATATATATATGATTTGGCAATACTATTGAATTCAGTACTAGGAAAATACACAAAGATCAAACATTCAAATGCAAATCCAGAGATCAATATGCTCCTTTTTGTTCCAACTCATTGATCTAGTTGTCTTTTAAAATAATTACAATAACAGGAACACTTAACTATTAAAATGATGTTTCTTTGGCGTACTTCCTTTATTACACTTCTGTTGCTTTCTATTTTTACCCTGTTGTCAGAGCACTAGAATTGGCCCTTTCAGATTTAAAGGTCTTGACCAAGTTGTTCTTCCAAGGTCAGCAGTAGTTATAGGAAAATAATAAATGTTGTACTTCAGCAGAACATCTAAGAAATAGTTGGTAGTTAATATGTGTTTGCTAAAATACTCTTTAGCATCCTTGGGAATTCAATTTCAGTGACAACTCCCGCAGAAAGTCTTTCTGGATCCCCCAGGTGTAATTGTTCTCACCTTCATGTTGCCTTCTATTTATCCAAATGAAAGGCACCAAATCCTGTGAAGTTTGTAAGCCATCTGAGGACAAGTTCTGTTTTTTGTTTTTGTTTTTTAACTTTGGATCCCTAGCACTTAAAACAAAACTTTGCACATAGCAGGTGCTTAATAAAAATGTTTATTTGGATTGCACTTAATTTCAATAAATAACTTAGAAGTGTGCAACATGCACAAAAACTTCTTATAAAAATTAAACAATTTCATAGCTAGATTTTAAAACATATAAACTCCATGTTAACTTAAAGGAAAAGGAACCTAACATTTTAAAGTTTATTAAAGATTAATTTTTGTTTTTGATTTCTAAGAAAAATTCTAATTTCCAATTCTAAAATTTCTAAATTTTCTAAAAATTTTAAAATTTCTAAAAAAAATTATCTTTCCATAGATTTCCATAGATCAATGCTATTTCATGTCCCCAAACCACACAGGAGGAGATTAATAGGGTGGTTGTAAGAGTCAAATGTGAATGAGATATAGAAAACATATGATCTATGAAAATAGTTGATCACCACCACCATCACCAACATTATCTTCTGGATGATGATCATCACTGTCATCACCAGGGTCACAGTCATCACTGAAAGTAGTGGAAAGTTTTAGGAAGATAACACATATTTGTAGAATCTTATCCTAACTTAAGGGCAGAACAGGGTGTAAAGAGAATAAAGGGGCATAAAACAGAAATTAAATTCCTCTCAGGAATTTCATTATAAGGAATGGAAAATACATGTCTTTGTAATCTTTGTAATCTTTTTTTTAAGTGTCACAGTATATGAATTTATGGCACCTAGGTGGCACCTAGGTGGCACAGTAGATAGAGAGTTAGCCCTGGAATCAAGAAGACCCAAATTAAAATCTAACCTCTGACACTGACTGAGTGACCCTGGGCAAGTTAATTATTTTGTTTGCCTCAATTTCTCATCTGTAAAATGAGAATCATAATAACACTTGTGAGGATAAGTTGAGATAATGTACAGCACAATGGCTGGCACCCAGTAGATGCTAGCTATCATTTTGATTAAATTTCTACTATTATTTGTGATATTATTAGCTCCATATTTCAGCATTTTTTAATTTTAATTTAAAATTTTTTAAATTTAAATCTGACTTTTTAAAAATTAAATTTTTTATATCTATGGATTTTTGCATTATGGTCATTTCTGGAAATATTTTCCCCATCTCACTGTCCTCCAAATTGAATCCTCCTTTGTAAGGAAGAAAAAGATAAACCAAAATAGTCAAAATAGTGATCATGTCTGAGAATGGGCAAAACCCTCAGACTTAGAAGTTTGACTTCTTTGTCAGGTAAAAAGAAAACTGTTTCATTCTCCTTTAGTGGTTTTCCAGCTTTTTTTTTAGAGTTTGGCTTCCTTTAAAAGACCTTTTCAAGTATTTTGTTTAAGTCATGGAGAGTCTATGTTTGATTTTAGCATCATGGGCTGAATGGCCTACAATGGTGGTACCTATGTTACTTGGATCAAATATGTTATAAATTTTTGATAATATCCAACTAAGTTTGCATTGCTTACCATGTTCCTGGGATTAGACATAAGAAAGTGTTGTGCAACATGGGCTGGCAAAAGGTTGAAGAGAATCCGTTTATTGTCCAGTTTCACTCTCTCCATGTCATCTCGCTCCTCTTCCGCCTGAGTAGGGGATAATATTGTGACATTTCTCATTTTTGTGCTTTCAATTGATTTTTTTTTCAGGCTCAATATTTCTGAGAATCACATCATAACTCAGCAAACTACTGACAGAATGATTGTGCCAATTAAAGTAAATTCTTGAACAAATTTTCTGCTTGTTTATACTATACAGTGAAATGAGTGCTTAACCAAGAGTTTGAACATTTACCATTAAATCCTTCCATCTTGGACAAGTCATTTGACCTTTCCATGCCTTAGTTATTTCATCTGTTATAAAAGACAACTTTCTGCATAGATTGTATTGTAAGGAAAGTGTATTTTTCCCCCTTAAAGCTTTAGGTGCTATATTAACATGAGTTGATCTATTATTATTCTATAGGTATGTGTTCATGGGGTACAGTTAAGTGGTATGGTTGATAGAGCTCTATGCCTGGAGTCAGGAAGAACTGAGTTAAAATCTGACCTCAGATATATATGTAATGACAAGTCATCTTAATCCTGTTTGCCTCAGTTTTCTCATCTATAAAATGAGATGGAGGAGGAAATGGCAAACCACTTCAATATCTTTGCCAGTAAAACTCCAAATGAGGTCATGAAGAATTGTACGTGATTGAAAATATTGGAAAAAATGTCCTTCTGATGTAAAAATGTGAATTTCTAAAACACAGGATTTGCTATAAAGGAAGAATCTCTTTAAATAAGTATCTTCTCTTATTTTAAAATGTCTGCTTATAGGTTATTTCATTAATTTATGGAGATGCTAGAGGACTAACAAAGTTAACAGATAAGACATCATCTATCAATGGTTAATGAAAAATAAAGAAGTATTTATGGAATTACAATGTTCAGGAAATTTTAGTTGGGGTTCTGAACATTTGCTTTATATAAATCTTTTAAGGAACACATTTATTATACAAAGCGGAGTACAGAAATAAAACTAGTACTTTATCACGTAATGCTGTGGAAAGATATTGAATTCACAGTTACTGGGTCCTCATTCACATACCAGCTCTGTAACTTTCTGCATATTTTTTGAGCAAGTCATTTAAATTCCATGAGATCAGAACCTATATTAATGGGAGTCATCTGATATCCAGAGAAGGGCAACGGAGATTGTGAAGATCCTTTAATCCATTTCCTATTAGGACTGAATGAACTGCTGTTTAGCCACATAAAGAGAAGGCTTTGTAGGAAATATCATAGCTGTCTTTAAGCATTTACAAGGGAGATATGACATGGAGAGAGAGTAAGAGTTCTATTTGGCTACAAAGGGAAGAAATGGGAGCAATAGGTGGGAGCTTCAGTGACAAATTACGGCTTTATATAAGGGGAAAACTTGTGGTTTAGTGGTGGCTTTGAAAAAATAGTTTATTCCTCTCCATTTGACCTTTCAACTCTGAAATTTTGAGACTGCGATTCCGAGTGTCCATGTTAATAAAATCATAGATCATTGAAGTACAGAAGAAATTAAATAAAGTAAGGTTGATAATGTTCCCACTAAGATGTGAGAATTCTTTCATTCCATCACAGAGAATGAGTCATAAACTTGTAGAGACATTAAATGAACTTTCTCCAGGCTTGGCATTAAGTGCCTTAGCTTTCCTGATGTTAAAACAATTCAACATCTTGTTCTTGTAGAAATTACAGAAATCCTCAAAACCCAGAATGTAGAACTCAAATGAAATCATTTTTTAATCAGGAGTTTCACTATACTACTATTTATTGAAATCTCAGGTTTCACTGGTTATATTTGTTAAAAATCAGTGACAATGCACATATCTCAAAGCCAGGATGCCAAGGAATGCCTCATTCATTAGTGAGAACAATTAGACAAAACCAATCTTAATGAAATGTCAACATGCCAACAGAATGTCTCACAGCTATTCAATTGCATCCGACCAAGGCATAACCAATGCCAGCAGACCACTTTCAATGGAAACTATCATTTAAATGAACTTATAACATTACCAACATCTTCACCTACTCTAAAAAAAAAGAAAAAAGATGTGCCTTCAGACAGCTCTTGTGAAATATAATGAAAGACTCTAAATAAGGAAGACAGGGGACATCTGGCAGAAAAATGGCCAGGAAGACCTCTTCACTACTTAAAAACAATGTATTTGGGCAACTTGTTTCATAGTAGTATTGGAAAGAAGAAAGAAGAAAGAAAGAGAGAGAGAGAGAGAGAGAGAGAGAGAGATAGAGAG
>NW_025353152.1:0-6578 GCF_016433145.1 Gracilinanus agilis
TACACAAAATATATATCATATATAATATACAATTTACAAAATATACAATAAACAAATACATTTTATAAGATTATATACACAAAATATATATCATATATAATATACAATTTACAAAATATACAATAAACAAATACATTTTATAAGATTATATACACAAAATATATATCATATATAATATACAATTTACAAAATATACAATAAACAAATACATTTTATAAGATTATATACACAAAATATATATCATATATAATATACAATTTACAAAATATACATCATAGACATATATATAAAAGGCATTTTTCTGAAGTAATCACCATGGCCTCAACCCTGGCTAGAACCAGAGTTGCCCTGGAATTGTCCTTCCATGCTGCTCTCTCTCTGTGGAGTTTCAGATCTGTCCCCTTGAATATAGAATGGAGATGTTCTATCACTGCCTCATGGTTCTCCAGTAAATGAGAATTCAAGGTACTATTTCATTGATTTCATTTAATGGCATCTTCACTTGTTTCTCTAATTACCAACAATGGTTCCAGTGACTGGTTGCATCAATCAAATGGTCTAATTCTAAAACATTGCTTTTCCTTCTCAAATTTTTAAGTGTGGTGAAGTGGGAACAATCATGGACTAGGAATTAAGAGGTACAGGATCTGCCATGAGTGCAGCCAATAGCTGGCCTGGGCAAACTATTTCCCTTCTCTGTTTCTTTATCTGTAAATGAAAATGTTGGACTAGGTAGTCTCTAAATTCCTTTTTAAAATCCTAATTTTTTTCATTGAATAAATGAATGAAAAACACAAGTGTTTTTTTCCATTGCCAAGCACTGTGCTAAGTCTTAGGGATACAAATTCAAAGGCTAGACAGTTTCTGCCTTCAACATACTTATCCTAAGGGTGGAGAGGAGGCAGCTAAGTAGTACAGTGGATAGAGAGCTGGCCTTGAAGTCAGGAGGATCTGGGTTCAGATCTGACCCTAGATATTTCCTAGCTGTGTGACCCTGGGCAAGTCATTTAATCCTAATTTCCTAGTCCTTACTGATCTTCGGCTTTGGAAGTAGTACTTAAGTAGTAATCCTAAAACAGAAGGTAAAGGTCTTTTTTTTTTTTTTTTTTTAAGTGTTAGCTACTCACAGTAGATAGAACTCTGGGCCTGGAGCCAGGAGGAACTAAGTTCAAATCTGACCTCAGATATGCCTAACTTTGTGACCCTGGGCAAGTCATTTAACTCTAATTGCCTAGCCCTTGCTGCTCTTCTATCTTATAAGTAATACCAAGAAAAACAAAAACAAAAATATTCTAATAGGAGGATAATTCTAATTATTATTCTAATTAATTCCAGTTAAAGTCTATAGGATGAAACAAACATAGAGGAATGCTAGACTCAGAGATGAGGGAGAAACAGTAGATTGTGAAATGATAGGAATGCACAAATAAGGGAAAATGAGGCAACAAAGTTCTGGGCATAGTCAAGTTAGTAGCAAAGCTAGCAATTGCTAATAAATGAGGTCCAAGGCTCCCCTGTAAGCAAGGACCCTGCCCAAACATCAGGGCAGTTCTTTTATAGTTAAAGGGGCACAATCTATTTTTAGCAAGGTGAGTGTTACTGAGTTATGACTGGCTAGAGTTAGAAAATAGGGATTTTGTACAACTTGGAAATTTTTGCACTCCTTGGAATATCTGACACCAGCACTTTGTGAGATACACTTGACCTTTATTTTAAGTAAGTTTCTCCTAAAAGTGGGTGGTGGGTGATACAAAAAGGAAATAGGGAACTAAAGTTGCAGGCTTAAGGAGTTTTAATCTCACATGATGAGGGAGAATAGTAACTTGATTAAGCTGGATTAAATTTTAATGAAATAAAGCAGTATATCAAATTTTAATATTACAAGTTCCCCTCTTTGTTAACTTTGGTGGGATCCAAAACCACAACAGAGCATATTGGGCTTATCATTCTGAAAATATAGGAAATTCCTCTACCAACCCAGATTAACAGCTAGGTATCAAGAAGACTCATCTCTTCCTGAGTTCAAATCTGACCTCAGACACCTACTAGCTGTGTGGGCAAGTCACTTAATTCTCTTTGCCTCAGTTTCTTCATCTATAAAATGAGCTGGAGAAGGAAATGAGAAGCCTCTCCAGTATCTTCACCAAGAAACATCCAAATGGGATCATAAGAAATCAGACTCAACTGAAAAGACTCAAAACAACACCTTTCCTTCAAGGAGAGGGTCCCCCAGGGTGCTGAGAAGTTAAAATACTTGCTCAGGGTCACATCGACAGTAATGGGTCAAAAGTGAGCTTGGAACCTGGGTCTTTCTGACTACAAGACCAGCTCCCTCTTCTCCATGTTGCCAGTGTTCCATGTTCTTACTGTTATTGTGTTTATCGTGGAAAACAAAAATTTGTGCCAATGAACCTACTTATGTAAAGAAAAATCAAACCAAAATGACCGTAGCCTACACTTGAGATGTTTAGATTTCCCATTAAAGCCTCTCCCAAGACCCAAATGGATGATACTTAGACTTCCTTCCAGTTGGATGGTCTGAGCATATCCCTTGGCTCTGGGCCCTCAGCATTCTGTAGGAATAAGAATTAGATCCATTTCCCTTCACATTACAAGGGATAGTGATATGTCAGACAAACAAGTGTCCCTAGTTGTACTGACCTCTGCAAAGCTCTCTTCCCTTCTGCTTCAGCCCTGTTTTGGTAGTTAAAGATGGCCTTTGGTGTTTGTAGACAAGTTTATTAGATGATTATTTCAGTTCTTTGATAGATACAAGATTTCATGAACATGGACATTCCCTCTGTCCACTAACCCAGATGGGCTCTTGGAGATAGTTTCATGAACTATGGTGCCAAAGAGAAAATCATTATCTGGTGCCCAGCCTGCCAACAATGAGCCTCTTTGAATGTAGCTAGACCAGTGCTTGGACACTAGGCATGCAAATAATCAATTAATAACAGCTAACATTTAGATTGTGCTTATTATATATCAGACACTATGCTAAATATTTTATAATTACATATATGTAGTTATTTTGAATAAGTACATACTTATAATAATTATCTCCTATTATCTTCCAATAACCCTAGGAGGTAGTTTTTTATATTATCCCCATTTTACAGATGAGGAAACTGAGGCAAATAGATTAAGTGACTTTTCCAGGGTCACATAGCTAGTAAGTATCTAAAGCTATATTTGAATTCAGGTCTTCCTGACTCCAGGCACAGCACTCTATCTATTGTGCCACCTAACTCATGATATGATGAAAAGAACATTGATTCTGGTGTTAGAGGCACTGGGTTGAAATCCTACTGTCTATGACCTTGGGTTAGTCACTTAATCATTCATGACCTCATTTTCCTCACTTGTAAAATGAGGAGTTTGGAGTGGCTCCAGCTCAAAAGTTGTCATAGCTTATATTCTGGTGTTATGGCCTTGGAGAGCACAGGTTCAATTCTGGGCTCTCAATTAGGCTTTCATTCATTCTTTTATTGCTCAAAGACCTCAGTGCCTCTGAGTCCTGGGAACAGGAGGATCTAAAAAGCACTGTCCTTTCAGGAAGCATATTAAATCAAGAGACTAATAGGAGGCTAAGGCAAATATATAAGTATAAAACAAGGAGACTGGACTAGTTCGCTTCTAAAATTCCTTTCTGTTCTGACATGAGAGGTGGTGTCCTATGATGTAGAGTACTGTATTTGGAGTCAGAGATCTACCTCAGTTGGAATCTTTTCCTCGCTGTTTCTGAACCGGGTGACCTATTGGAGCCTGGGCATACTCACTATGAGTATGAATCAGAGGGTGTCAGTTGAAACTTCATCTCAGAGACTAGAAGATGAAGGGTTTGGTCTAAATGGGTTCTAACAGGCAGCTTGTGGACAGAATAACAGGTCTGGAGTCAGGAAGGCTTGAGTTCAAATCAAAATTAGATGGTATTTCCTTCTTTCCTTCTTTCTTCCCTCCTTCCCTTCCTTCCTCTCTCTCTTCCTTCCTTCCTTCCTTCCTTCCTTCCTTCCTTCCTTCCTTCCTTCCTCTCTTCCTTCCTTCCTTCCTTCCTCTCTTTCTTCCTTTCTTCCTTCCTCTCTTTCTTTCTTCCTCCCTCCCTTCCTCCCTTCCTTCCTTCCAAGCAAGAACTGAAGATGTAAATGAATAATTACTGTCCCCTATTCTATTATGTACTCTCTCTCCCATTCCTGCTCCTCAGCTTGTTACTGCATAGCTTCCCTCCTCCATATCCCACTCCCAAAACTTTTTAAAAATGAAAGTGAAACCAGAAGAGACCCAGCCACCCAGTCAGTGAGTATCTGAGGCTGGATTTGATCTTAAATCTTCCTGGCTCCAGACCTGGTGCTCTATCCACTGTACCACCTAATTGGCCCGGAAGAGACTTTGTTCCCAAGTTTTTAGATCCATCTGCTCCAAAAGGGTCAAACATACATGACCTCAGGTCCCAAGTCCTGAGACCCTCCCAAGTGCTTTACCAGATTAAAATGTAATTAGGAAATAATTAACAAAATAACTGCAAATAAAACGAAGTGTTAATTTATTTTCTTAAATCAATATACAGTTCACAAGGATCGGTTTATATTTGAATGTGATATGGCTTTTAGGAAACTTTCCCATTTTCCCTTTCCTTTTCCATTTATTATTCCCTTTATGCACCATGAAAGGAAAAAATAATAAATTCTTGTGTTTATCGTGCATTTGCACATAAGAAGTGAAATTGAGATTAATTTTAATAGGACAGTATAGTCTTTACCATATATTTTCTATATCCCTTTGACAAGTTTCTTACACCACTTGGGGGATACGTGTAGAATGGGAAACCCTAATTGAGTTCAAACCTCTCATTTTGAAGGAGAAGAAATTGGACCCTCAAGTTTGTTCAGGGATTTTTCCAGGGTCATGAGGTTGAGTTGCTGATTGATATTTGAATCTAGATCCTCTCATCAAAAAGCAATGCATTGTGGATTAGGAATCACAGAAACATAGCAATGTAGAATTCAGAGCTGGAGGAGACCTCAGAGGTCTATTCATCCAGCCTTTGCTTGAAGACTTCTACTGAGGAGAAAGTCACAACTTCAACGCATTTGTTAGCCCTATCTCCTCTATGAGGAGATAAGGTTCTTGACGGTAGGGTTGTCTCCTCCATCTTTATATACTCTACAGAGTCAAACACAGAGCCTTGCACATAAGGGGTCCTGAAAATTGGTTGGGGTAGCTTATTTGGGGACCATGAGGTTTGGGTTTCAAGGGGGATCTTAGGCTGAAGACAATGCTGCCTGAAAACATTAGAATTTTCAAAGATCTGGTATTGGGATTTCTTTCTTCTTGAGAGAGACCAGAACTGGAGAGGGGCCAAGATGAAGGCAAAGGACTGGGACGCAAACTTGGGAAGGAAACCAATAGAGCAGGGGCCAATGGCCATTCTTACTATTCTGTTAGTTGCTGCCATCACCAAAAAACCCCTTTGCTTTCACCTGCTTTGGGTGGCACGTATCTGTAAACATGCCTGATTACTGAAGGACTGTGAAGCAGTGAAACAGAGAGGGGCTGTAAATATTATCATCAATTTTCAAAATGTCAAATGGAAATTGGAATGTTTTCAGGGAGGTGTTGAGATGAATTAAATACCAATAAATCTTAGACTTCTCTGTCACATTCTTGATCTGTTGTTCTCTTAGGGTGTGTCTGTCCATAACAAAATAAAAATGGGATCTATATTTGCAAGTCATGCAGATTTTAAAGCACCTTCATGTTGAAAAGCTACAGCATTTAGTAAACATTTTTGGCCAACTTTTCCACTTCCAGAAAAAAATAATATTCACTCTTTTTTTCTTTTTGTAATTTCTTGATGAAGAAAATAAGCATACAAACCACAAAGCAGCACCAGTGTAGATCAAGGAAAATATTATAATATTTCAGACTTTTATAAAGGTTTTAAGTTTTATAAAACCTGACCATGATCTTATGAAAGCAATATAATCCCCATTTAACAGACATATGTAGTATCACATAATTAGTAAGTGCCAGAGTCAGAATTTGAATCCAGGTTTTCTTTTTGACTCTACAATCATTGCCCTTGACACCACACCTTCCTGAGTTTTAGTTTTAACTTTCTTACCATCTGCTACTTTGTCCCCTTCCCGAATCTCTGTTTCCTCATGTGAGGGTGATCTCTGTGTTCCTGTTCACTCTGACGTGCCTTGATTCTGGGTAGCCTTTGAGTCATTGCAAACTTATCTCCTTGTCATCTTCTGTAGGTTATCCTCACCTATGGCATCCTGCTGCCAAAGATCTTTTGTTGGGGGGAAGAAGGGAAGACAAATCTTTTGTAAAAAGATTTTCAGTGGACTCTGTATTTTGGAACATAATCTCTTCTATTTTGGGCCTTTCTGGGACAAGGTCATGTCATCATTGCTCTTATAATCGATGACTTAAAGCCAAATAGCTTTGCCATTCAAAACTCAAAATTCTTTCCTTGCTTGTTGAGTTTGTTGGCAATGCTAGATTTTCAACTGAGTGGTGGAATTTGAGGAATGCCAGGAAGGATTCTCTGTTCTGAAAGACTGAGATCC
>NW_025353153.1:0-4617 GCF_016433145.1 Gracilinanus agilis
AGAGGGGGCACAGGAGCAGTTATATGTCAGAGAGGAGGGGTGAGGGGACAGTGGAGCAGCAGGACTGAGGAGGGATAGACCGGGGATGAGGGAACAGAGGAGTAAGTACTGGAGGCAGAGAGGAGCAGGGGTCGGGATCAGAGATACCGGTTTGAAGAAGCCCTGAGAAGGAGGTTGGGGGACACGAATGAGTGAGTGAGGACAGAAAAGAGCAGGAATGGGGGGACAGAGAGAATGTAGGGGGCTAGAGAGAGGCAGGTGTGGGAGGTCAGAAGAGGAGAGGAGGAAGACAGTAAGAGAGCCTGGTGAGTGGGACGGGGGCGGGGCCTGACCGGGCGTGATGCTCGGGGCAGTACGTCCGGACCCTAAGGCAGCCAGCCCTTCCTGGCACTCCCGCAGGTGGTGTTTGCCGTGGGGGCTCTGGCTAAAGCTACATACGACCGGCTCTTCAGGTGGCTCGTCATGCGTATTAACCGGACCCTGGACACCAAGTTGGCCCGGCAATTCTTCATCGGGGTGCTGGACATCGCTGGCTTTGAGATCTTCGAGGTGAGCCGGAGGCTGCCGGCGCAGCCACAGGCTGCCGGCGCAGCCGCAGGAAGGCACCTCGGACCCCTGGCTCCTACGCCTTCGGGACCCGTCAATTCTTTGGCTTCCTGGGCTTCTTGGGGGAGGAAGTGGCGTCTCACAGGCAGTGGGGACCCCGCAGCCAAGGGGCTCCAGGACAGTCATGAGGACCCGGATGCATAATCAATCTCTCAGCCCATCCCATATCTGCAAAGTAGTTTCTTCCTAGGAAGGGAAGGGAATAAGCATTTATAGGGGGTACATGCTAGGGCTGTGTGCCAGGCACTGGGCCAAGGGCTTTACAAATATTACCGCACGAGGTAGGTGCTATTATTATCCCCATTTTACAGATGAGAAAACTGAAGCAAACAGAGGTTTGCCCAAGGTCACATGCTAAGTATCTGAGGTTAGATTTGAACTCAGGTTGTCTTGACTCCAGGTCCAGGACTCTATCGGCTGAGCCACCTAGCTGCCTCAATCATCCACGTGAAAGTGAGAGCTAAATTTATTGGAATAAAATAGATTACATCAAGGATCAGATCTCTCCCTTCACCTTTCACCTGTTGAACTTCTCCTCCTCCCCCCAGGGTGCACTCAATACCACTTCTTCCAAGATGCCTTCCTTGATCTCTCCTGGTGGGGGCAAACTTCCCCATGAGAACAGACCCAGTAGCTTTGCATGCTCTGAGGAAAGCATTTTGGAGGCATTTATTTATTGATTTGATTTTTAGCTAGCTAGGCCTTTGATTTCATCAGTGTAGAGACCTGGTGAGGAATGCAATGCAGAGGAGAGTCTGTGCTCAAATATAGTAGAAGAGAGTCATTGGACTCTGCCTAGCCAGAATGTGTCAGAAGCAGGATTTGAACCCAGGTTTTGCTGACTGAAGCCAGCTCTCTTTCCTCTACCCCTACCATCTCTCCACATTGTTACCACTAGGGAGTACCACGGTTAGAGCCAAATTAAAATGTGACCTCAGACACATACTAGCTGTGTGACCCTGAGTAAGTCACTTAACGCTGTTTGCCTCTGTTTCTTAATTTGTAAAATGAACTTGAGAGGGAAGTGGCAAACCATTCCAGGATCTTTGCATAAAAAACAAACGAAAAACAAAACAAAAAAACAAATGGGGTCACAAAGAGATAGACAAGACTAAACAAAATTATAGTTATCTTTCTCTTTCCCCACTAAGCCACTAGCTCCAAAAGGGCAGGGACCATTTAAGATTTAATAATATTTCATCAGTTATTTAATAGATCCTTTATTATAATTGAATATATTATATTTAATTTATTACTTAATAAATATTTAATCTATCTCTCCCAACTCCAAGTACACTGCACTCACAAGCAGTTAATAAAAGTGTCCCATAAGGGGGGAACTAGATGGCTCAGTGAATTGAGAGCCCACCTTAGAGATGGGAGGTCCTGGATTCAAATGTGATCTCAGACACTTCCTAGCTGTGCAACTCTGGGCAACTGTCTTAACCCCAATTTCCTAGTCCTTAACCCTCTTCTGCCTTAGATCTGATACTTAATGATTCTAAGACAGAAGATAAGAGTTAAGGGGGGGAGGGGAAAGCTAGTAGATGGAGATCCAGGCCCAGAGATGGGAGGTCCTGGGTTCAAATCTGTCCTCAGATGCCTCCTAGCTGTGTGACCCTAGGCAAGTCACTTAACCCCCATTGCCTAGCCCTTACCACTCTTCTGCCTTAGAACCAACACGCAGTAGTGATTCTAAGATGGAAGGTAAGGGTTTAAAAAAAAGTATCTCTTAAATCTGAATTTGAATTTCAATCTCAGATTTCTTGGGAATTTTATGATCTAGCCTTGTCTATCTGTTCTGTTCCTGCCTAAGTGTTTCTTTTCTTTTCTTTCTTTTTTTTAAAACCCTTACCTTCCATCTTGGAGTCAATATCGTGTATTGGTTCTAAGGCAGAAGAGTGATAAGGGTAGGCAATGAGGGTTAAGTGACTTGCCCAGGGTCACACAGCTAGGAG
This sequence comes from Gracilinanus agilis, assembly GCF_016433145.1. Taxonomy (NCBI): domain Eukaryota; kingdom Metazoa; phylum Chordata; class Mammalia; order Didelphimorphia; family Didelphidae; genus Gracilinanus; species Gracilinanus agilis. The sequence goes on from NW_025353153.1 coordinate 2,565, forward strand.
GCATCTGAGGATAGATTTGAACCCAGGACCTCCCATCTCTGGGCCTGGTTCTCAATCCACTGAGCCACCCAGCTGCCCCCTAAGTATTTTTTTTCTCATGTAGACACAAATTGGCCCAAATCGTGGGACAAAGGGCAAGAATGAAAGCAATCCGTCAAGGAGGCAGCCCTCCTGCCCCCATTTTTTGAGACTGATAAGGGAGAGAGGAAAGAGAAGAGTGCAGAAATAAGGGAGAGGGAATTAAGAGAAGGGAAGAGAACAGAACATTGTGGGTGGGCCGGGGTTACCCACATTTAGGGAGTAGCAAGAGGAAGGGAAGATGGGTCAGAGAGATGGGGGGAGATCCAGGAGAATTGCCAATAGGAAAGCCAGAGAAGGAGAAAGGGTCGGGGAAGTTGGCTCAGCCTAAGGGGACAGATGATAAGGGGACAGAGAATGAGGGCTGAGAAGAGGCAGCTGGATGAGTGCATCAATCCTGAGGCTCTCAGAAAAAGCACTACCAGGGAACGGTGAACACTGAGTGGAGCTCTAGGGTAAGGAGTGAAGGGGGAAGGAGGTCCAGGCTCAGGGAGGGAGGCTGAGGCTCCAGCTCTCCAGGAGGCCCTGCCTCCAAAGCAGAGTGGCTCGCTGCCCCCTGGCCTCCTCTGGCCAGTGGTGAAATCATCTTTGTAGCCCCTGGGCCTCAGAAATCAGCAAAGCTGCAAGTCAGGACTTAGCTTGGTGTTTGGCTGGTTGTCTAAACTCGAGAAAGCGATGGAGAACATGTTCATCCTGAAGATGGAACTTTAAAGTGCAGCCTCCCACGACCCCAGCCAGCTAGCAAACATTTCTCAACACGCTGCCCGACCTCTGCCGCTTACTAGATCATAGTCCGGTCACCGAGCCTCTTCTCTGAGAGTAATGACAGCAGAGCAGATGGGAGGCTTCCATGAAGTGAAGCTCCCTCCACAAGTCCTCTCCACAAGCCAGGCAGCATGCCCTAGCAGACCACAAGCTCCAGGAGGGCAGGAATGGCTTCTTTCCCAGTCTTCCTGGCCTCTCCGCCTGGCACAGTGCCTTGCCCGTTGTTTAGTCATGTCTGACTCTTCGGGACCCCGTGGACATGCCAGTATTGCCCTCGGGGTTTTCTTGGCAAAGATACCAAACTGGTTTGCCATGTCCTCCTCCAGGGGACGACGACAAACAGATTTAAGTGACTGGCCCAGCACCACACAGCTACTAAGTGTCTGAGGTCAGATTTGAACTCTGGTCTTCCCAACTCTAGGCCTGGCGCTCTATCTATCCAGCTGCCTCCTAGCAAATAGATGTTAGGTTTCTTGCCCAGGGCTAGGTGGCTCTGTGGACTTAGAGATGGGTGATCCTGGGTTCAAATCTAGTTTCAGGTATTTCCTTGCTGTGTCACCCTGGGCAAGTCACTTAACCCCAATTGCCTTACCCTTAGTCCTCTTTGGCCTTGGAATCGATATGTGGAACTGATTCTAAGGGTTAAAAAAAAAAAAAAGTTTCTTGCCCAGGATCACACAGCCATGAAGTGGCTGAAATAAGATTTGAACTCAGGTCTTCCTGTCTCCAGCCCTGCCCTCTCTCCACTGCACCTAACACGCTCCTGCCCTGTGTCCTATTTGCAGTTTAACTCCTTCGAACAGCTGTGCATCAACTTCACCAACGAGAAACTCCAACAGTTCTTTAACCAGCACATGTTTGTGCTGGAGCAGGAGGAGTATCGCAGGGAGGGCATCGAGTGGGTGTTCATCGACTTTGGCCTCGACCTACAGCCCTGCATCGACCTCATTGAGAAGGTGGGGCCTGGGCTTTCAGGCGGGAAGGGGTCCAAAGGGTGGCCTTGAGGACGCTGGGGAAAGGCCAGGGAGCCAAGGCCTGGGTGGAGTGTCCTGAGCCGTGATTTTCTCCAAGTCTGGAACTCCTGAGGAGGAAACTCCATCCGCTAGTGGTCACTGTCCTGCCTGTCTTAGAGAGGTGCTGAGAGAGAGAGAGAGAGAGACAGAGAGAGAGAGAGAGAGAGAGAGAGACAGAGAGAGAGAGAGAGAGAGAG
>NW_025353154.1:0-2389 GCF_016433145.1 Gracilinanus agilis
ATATATTATATATTCTTATTATATTTATATAATTGTTATGTATATTATATATATATAGATTGATTGATTATTTCTCCTATGTCTTTACCTCTCTAAACTAAAAATAGGAGAAATAATCAATCAATCTAATATGGTATGTTTGCCAGTGCTTGCAGCATCTTAGTTGGTCTCTTCTGAGAGTGCTCCACTTTGCCAGTGTCTTTTCTAAAGCATGGTACTCCAAATTCAATTAATTTCATAGAACTTGATTAAAAAAACATAGTCTACAGGTGATTTGATTAAGGAAGAGCAAGTCTAGAGTTGAACTTTCATATTTTGATGGATCTGTGACCTCATTCATATGGGTACCCTCATAATAACCATTCATAATAATATTTTCTTTCCATGTGGCTCTTATCTATGATTTTCTGTAAGTCCTCCATGAAATAGACATGATTATTTCTTAGCTAACAGTATCCACATAAATCTGTTCTCCTCTCACTTTTGCCACATAGGTTCTTGTACTTTTAATTTGCTTGAAGATCAACTAGTCTTTATTTTATTAATGAGTAAATTTACTCATTTACTAACTTGCTTTAGGTTGCAGAGATAGCAAGTAGTGGAACCTGGATATGAAACCAGATTCTTTGGCTACACATCTACCACTTTGCTTCTTCTAGTCAGTGGAAGAAGCTTCATTTTTGTATCCTTGAGTCCTCTCCTCCAATAATATTTCTTAATATGCAATATCTTCATAATGAATATTTACATTAGAGGGTATCTACCTTGTCTCCTGAATTTCTGGGCATAAGATAATCCAGAGAAAGGAGTCATTGGATGATGATTCCACTCTGGGTTGATGGCCTCTGTTCTTTGGCTATCCCAGTGATTTGGACATCATAAAGAAGGCTTACTGAAACTTTCACTTTTACCCTTTAAATTCCAGAATTTTAGAACTTGAAGTAACCTTTGAAATCCAATCCAATCCACTCATTTAACTGAGATGTAGAGAAATTAACTTACCCAATATCATAGAGCAAGTGCAGTATGATTCAGCTCAATGAATGTTTAAAATATTCAGTACCTACCACATGCCAAGCTTGGAAGATAAAAGTAAAGCAATCTTTGTCCTCACATATATTACTTATGGGACACATCATAGACACAAATAAATAAAAACAAAATAAACAAGGCAATTTCAGTAGGTGGGGAGACTAAGAATTGTGGAATCAAAACCAGAACAAAAAACTTTTCATGGGCAATGGCATTTGAGTAGAGACTTGAAGGAACTGACAAGTTCGAGGAGGCAGATGTGAAGAAGGAGGATATTCTGGGCATGGGGGATCAACTTTGCAAAAGCAGAGAAGTCAGAGCTGAAATGTTATGTATAGGGAATAGAAGTTGTCCAATTTAGCAAAAATGCTCCCCCAGGACTCCTTGATGTCCTAGAGAGAATAGGGTGGAAATCACCCTCGAAAAGGATGGAGCCAGGTTGTGAAATGCTTTAAGTGTCAATCAGATCTATTTTATTTTATTCCAGAGTCAATAGAGAGCCAGTGAAAACTTTTTCAGTAAGGAGGGTAACATGATTAGACCTATCCTTTAGGGATATCAATTTGGGAGCTATGTTTAAGATAGATTGGAGGGAGGAGAAGCTGGATTCAAATTGAAATTAGGAGATGATGGCCAGAACTTTTACAAATGAGGAATGATGAAATCTTGAATTCAGATGGCTGCGTTGTGAACAGAGAGAAGGAGATAGATTTACAATGTTGTGGACATAGTATTGTTGAGGCTTAGAAAATAATTGGATATGTGAACCTAAGTGAGTAGAAGAATAGTAAGGTCTCTGATAGAAAAAAAAATTGGGAAGAAAGGAGTGTTTAGGGGGAAAGATAGTGAATTCTGTTTCAGAAATGTAGAATTTGAGATACCTATGGGACATCCAGCAGCTAAGTGACACAGTGGATATAGTACTGGATCTGGAATCAGGAAGACCTGAATTCAAATCTTGCCTCAGACACTTACCAGATGTGTGACCCCAGGCAAGTCTGTTTGCCTCAGTTTCCTCATTTGTAAAATGACCTGGAGAAGGAAATGGCAAACAACTTCAGTATCTTTGCCAGGAAAACTCTAAATTGGGCTGCAAAGAATGGGACATGACTGAAATGACTCAACAACAGCAATGAATGGTACATTCAAGTGGAGATGTCTGGCAGGTAGTTGGAGAAGTGAATTGGAGCTCAGGAGAAAGACTAAATGTGTAGATTTGGTAGTCATCTGTATAAAGCTAATAGATGACCTCATGGGAATTTATGCAATAATAGAGAGAGTGCCTTGTAGGTAAGTGGGTCTAAGACACGCACACACACACAGAGAGAGAGAGAGAGAGAAAGAGAGAGAGAGAGAG
>NW_025353155.1:0-2130 GCF_016433145.1 Gracilinanus agilis
CAAACGAACAAAGAAAAAAGAAAGAAACAAAGAAGAAACAAAAAAAAAACAAAGAAAGAAACAAAGAAAGAAATAGAGAAGGAATAACAATGAATTGAAGAATGTGAAAGAGAAATTTGCCTCCTGGCATTTAAAATATTACTCCTGCCAAGCTTATCTTAGAGATAATGAATTGTAAGTTCTTAATAATCTGTAAATGTGGGTGTGGAAAGGGAAGAACAGTAGTCAATGCTCTCTATCTTTACTCTGCCCTTTAAACTTTAAAACTCAAGGACAAAGATAGTAGTTCTGTAGATCAGTTCTAGCAGTCTATAGTACGTCTTTATTCCTTTGACTCAAAAAGAACACAGCAACTTCAACACTTTCTGTAGGAAACCAGAGGGTTGAAGAAACACTAAATAATCAAACTTTTTAATACAAACTCTGACCTGGGAAAACTCATCTAAGTGCACATTTCATTTATCCCTGTTTCCTTTCTTCCTGTCACTACCAGGAGTCATCATTTCAAATACCTCAACAGACTTACATTGCCTTATAATCTGCTGCTATATTATAAACGATCAATAATATTCTGGGATTTCTTTGCATTTTCTATGAAAATTTGGATTTTAGGGTTGCTTTATTTTGTGAAGTTGCTTTCTTACTACTTTTTCCTCACTATATATAATATAATATGTAACATCGCAACAATGTAATAATATGAATTGTTACAAATATGTAATAAATTATAATAAATATGTTTATCAAAAAGAAACAAATTCTCATATTAGCTCTGTCCAAAAATCTGTCTCATTCTTTTTTTCCCTCCTCTCTCCCACTAATCCTCACTCCCCAAGAAAGCAAGTATATGACATAGGTTGTAGATATATTATCATATGATATATATGTTCGTGTTTGTCATGTCATGAAACAAGACACATATTGCTTACTTTAGAGAAAAATTCATGGAGTTAAATAAAGTTAAGAATGAAATTTTCAATCTGCATTTGGACTCCTTCTGCTCCTTCTTTGGCAGTGGATATCCTTTTTCATCATGAGTCCACCATACACAACAATAATTTTCTAATGTGCCCTCAGAACAAAGACTAAGGTTCTCCAGCAGTATGTACCCTTGCTAATTCTTGGCAAGGGATCTCACATTTAGATTACCAACAGTCAAATTAACGTTTATATTTTGTTTAATAATTGCATGATTCTTAGCACACTTTCTTTTTGCCCCACTTTCTTTCTAGTCAACCATACTCATCTTGGTCAACAAGCATTTAAATGACTCCTACATGCCAGTATAAAAAGTAAATTTAATTAAGATCTTATTTTTACACCAGGCACTATTGAAGTGTCATTTGGTACTTTTCTTTGTTTCATGTAATGTCATTGCCAAAAAAATTCATAACTAATCAGCAAAACTATTGACAATGAATTCCTCCATACTTAACATAATGGAGCTCTAAGGAAGTAGTACAAATATGATCATCATCTCATCTCTTCTCTTGAAACAGATAAGCAACTGAGGATCAGAAAGATTCAATAACTTCCCAAAAGTCACCCAGTTAGTTAATGGTAGGGCCTAGAGTAGAATCCAGGTTTTCTGCTTTTAAATCTTATGCTTCTTTCAATTTACTGTCTCCAGAATGAGTCAGAATCTCGATTACTATTCTCAGAGTAAGCCCTAGGCAAAAGTGGGAAGTAGGAAAAATTTGCCTTTGATATCTTCCCACCTCAACACTTCCATTATTTTAATGCCATTTCTCTAATGCTTCCTCCAATGCCAATTAGGCAACCTATGTCATTGTGCTGTCTTCTGTGGCACTGCAATCAGGATTTCCCTCCCCAGATTAAAACATTATCTTTTTCGCTCTTCCTCCAAAAATTCTGATTCCCTCTATGTTTTTCCATCAATTAGTATTCACAAAATGATTTCATAAATTATATGTACTTATAAATATTATCTATCACTTTTTTCTAATGTATTTGGTTTGGGTTTTGCTTAATTTTTATTAATCTTTTATTTTTATATCAATAGCACTTCTTAATATATTCCTTTCCCTCCACTCCCAAAGATTCATCCCTTATAAAAAAAAATTTTTTTAAGGATGACAGTGAGACAGGAAAGGGGAAATTCAACAAAAT
>NW_025353156.1:0-1998 GCF_016433145.1 Gracilinanus agilis
ATATATATATATATATATATATAACACCAAGATACAAAGTCCCAGCAAGACAGTGTTTTGCTTAGTGGTGAGATACTCTAAGATGAAGTCACAAGAAATACAGGTTTAAAAGCCAAGTCTAACTGTTCTGTAGTTCTAAGATGGGAGTAACATGTTTGGGCAGAAGTTGGAAAGCTATTTAGGAGTCACTAGACATTCGTCATCCTTTTTCACTTGGTGCTAGCAATGCACTTTCCATTCCAGATTTGGAGAAAAGGCAATGGGGTTATTGATCTTAGATCCCATGATGGGAAAGTATTCCCCTGCTTAGCCTCTCAACCTTATCTGAACATTGATGGGAGAGTTTGAGTATGATTGGCTTAGTCTTCAGGGTACCTAGGAGAGAGAGAATTTCATTTGATAGACTTAAGCCTTTATCTAGAGCAAGCACCAGCCCTGGAAAATACACTTTGGGATGACTGCTAGTATAAATGTTTGGGCATTAAAAACAAACAAAGAAAATCAATTTTTTAAAAAGTCCCCAGAATCTCTAAGTTTTTCCAATTTTTGATATGTGAAAGTTGTGTGAGGGGAAAGTCTTGTCTCCAGAGGACAGTGAGGAGGAGAGTTGAAAAAAAGAGGAGAGTATGCAAAAGGAATGTAGAAGCATTAGATAAGGTTATTTTTCCCCCTTGCAGTTATTTTATTTTTATGTAAGAAGTAAAGGATTTTTTTTTCATAGAAATTGCCTCCATCTACTATGTGGGGACAGGCACTTAGTTTGGTCTGTTGTCACCGGCTACTGCCTGACTCTGAGGTTTGTGATCTTTTTAACTTCCAAAAACAGCTTAGCTCATGTAGGCACTGGAGAGATCAGGAAGACAAACTATCATTGTAAGCAAGCCCTGGTTTTCTAACCCAAGGGAGTGCAACTTAGATGACTTAGAAGACTGACAGGCTCAAAGAGCTTGATAAATGTCATGTGTCTCCACAAAAGGAGACAGAAAATGTCACACTGAACAAAAAAAATGCAGACAAAAACCTGAAACCACACAGTGGGGCTCTGTGAAGGAAGCCAAGAATAGAGCATGGGTCTATACCAGCCAGTTCTCTGAGTCCCCTAAACCATTATTTCTTAAACCAGAAGCAGGCAGGATTAGACGGAAGAAGAAGCAATATCTAGCAAATTCAATTATAGGCATTCCAGAGCTCAGAAGAAGTTTTTGGTCATAGAGGCTGCTGTAGCTGTTGCTCTAAAGCCAGCAGCATCCTTTTTAGTTCAGGTTCAACATTAGTAAGAAGATACTTACAAGTCACCAAATATTGAATAAAGGATGCTGTTTTCTTTGTCCCAACACTACAATATACAAGAAGGATACAGTAGCACTTGTCTTCATTTGGAAAAACATCTGTTCAGTCAGTCATTAGGGTTTGGAAAGTCAGATGCTGAGATGACAGGTGGCTGGAACCTTTTATGCTCCCAGACTACAAAGTGGCATCAGGAAAGCTAGGGCCAATTTAGGTTGCAGAGAGGTAGAAAGAAGCATCCAGGTTACAGGAGTTACATCAAGAAACCACTGAGTTTATCACAGAGGCTCCATGGATGATGAATCATTATCATACATTTATTTCCCTGGTGGTTTTTTTACATTCCCTGTTTGTTCAATCTCACAGGCTGCTCATATTCACCAAGTCCTTTTCCATTGCTCTCTCTGAGAAATTAATTTTTATTTATTCAGAGACCATAGAGTTCCATGACATATAGCCATATACACTACTAACAGAATATTGACATTTCATGGGCTTTTCTTTCTCAGGAAATATTTTCAGTCATTAAAAGATCGTTGCAATTTCTCAAAGATGATCCAGTCTCCAAAAGTATAAATATATATATATATATTTATATTTTTTACATAAATGTAAATATGTGTATATATTTATCTATATGCATAAACATATGTGTATATATATATATATATATGTGTGTGTGTGTGTGTGTGTGTGTGTGTGTGTGTGTGT
>NW_025353157.1:0-6476 GCF_016433145.1 Gracilinanus agilis
CCTTCCTTCCTTCCTTCCTTCCTTTCTTTCTTTATTACTTTATTTTCCCAGTTATATGTAATGATAATTTTCAGTATATGTTTCCCTAACTTATGAGATCCAAATTGTCTCCCTCCCTCCCTTCCTGCCCCCCCTTAGAGATGGTAAGCAATTTGATGTAGGTTATACATGTATTATCATGCAAAACATACTTCCCCTATTGGTCATTGTTGTAAGAGAATACTCATATAAAACCCAACCCCCCCAAATAAAAATATCAATAAACTAATGTTTAAAATAGTATGCGTTCATCTGCATTCTGACTCTTAACGGTTCTTTCTCTGGAGATGGATAGCATTCTTTATCATAAATTCTTTAGAACTGTCCTGGCTCATTGTGTTTCTGAGAAAAGCTAAGTCTATCACAGCTGATCATTCCGTAATATTGCTTTATTGTGTACAGTGCTCTACTGGTTCTGCTTATTTCACTCTACATCAGTTCATGTAAGTCTTTCCAACTTTTTATGAAATCATCTTGCTCATCATTTCTTATAACACAATAGTATTTCATTACCAACATGTACCACAATTTGTTCAGCCATTCTCCAATTGATGGACATCCCCTCAATTTCTAATCCTTTGCCACCACAAAAAGAACTGCTATAAATATTTTTGTACAAGTAGGTCCTTTTCCTTTTTTATGATCTCTTTATGTTATGGGCCTAGTAATGGTATTACAAAATCAAAGGGTATGCATAGTTTCATAGTCTTTGGGCATAGCTTCAGATTGCCTTCCAGAATAGTTGGATCAGTTCACAACTCCACCAATAATGTGTTAGTATCCCAGTTTTGCCACATCCCCTCCAACATTTATCACTTTCCTTTACTGTCATATTGTCCAATCTGACTTTGAGGTGGTATTTCAGAGTTGTTTTAATTTGCATTTCTCTAATCAAGAGTGATTTAAAACATTTTTAATATGATTATAGATAGCGTTGCTTGTTCATATCCTTTGACCATTTGTCAATTGGAGAATGATTCGTGTTCTTATACATTTTACTTAGTTCTCTATATATTTGAGAAATTAGATCTTTATCACAGAAATTTGCTATAAAATTCCCCCAAAAATTTGTTGTTTCCCTTCTAGTCTTGGTTACATTGGTTTTGTTTATACAAAAACTTTTTACTTTAATATAATCAAAATGATTCTTTTTATATCTTATAATGCTCTCTTATCTCTTGCGTGGTCATAAATTCTTCCTTTCTCCATAGATTTGCCAGGTAAACAATTGTATGCTCCCCTAACTTAGCTATGGTATTACCCTTTGTGCCTAAATCATATGCCCATTTTGACCCTAATGGTGGTGAACCTTTTAGAGACCGAATGCCCGAACTATAATCTTCATGCTGCATATGAGCTGCCCCTTTACCCCAGATAGGGGAGGGAGGAAGTGCTCCCATTGGCTGCTGGACAGAGGGGCAGGTCATGGGAGAAATGTCCTTGGGCATGTGTGGAGAGGGGGAGGGGAGCAGCCCCCTCCGGCATGTGTGCCATAGGTTTGCCAGCACAGGCATAGGGTGTGAAATATTGGTCTATACCTAGCTTCTGCCATACTGTTTTCCAATTTTCCCAGCAGCTTTTGCCAAATAGTAAGTTCTTATCCCAAAAGCTGGAGTTTGAGATTTATCAAACCAGATTATTATGGTCATTTACCCCTGTATATTGTATATCTATTCATATTTCCTTCATTCTTTCCATGGATTTGTACTCTAGAAGGTTATAGTTTCCAGAAGATTCAGTAGCCAAACACTAGGAAAGAAGGCTATGACTGACCAAACACATAGATTCATTCACAGAAACTTATTTTATAAACAAAATACAAATCTCTTGATTTATGCTGTATGAGATGAACTTCAGTGCTTCTGGACACACACACACACACACAAACACACATCATGGATTATTGAGCATGGTGGTTATTCAACTTTACCTCATATCCCATTTTAGATTATAAGTGCCATGAGGACAGGCCCTATATCTTATTTTAACTTTACATGTCTTTCTATACATCTTGCAGTTATTAATTCAATTTATCAAATATTTATTGCCATCTGTGTGCAGAACACTATTGCTGAGCCCTCTAGAAGCAAAGTTAAAATAAGATTCAGTCTCATGAAGGCTACATTTGGGGGGTGGGTTATGACAAAAGAATTGTTGTTCAGTCATTTCAGTCAAATCCAACTCTTCATGATCCTTTTGGGGGGGTTTTCTTGACAAAGATACTGGAGTGGTTTGCCTTGTCCTTCTCTATCTAGCTCTTTTGACAGATGAGGAAATGGTAACCTGTAGGGTTAAAGTGACTTACCCAGGGTCATATGGCCAGTGAGTGTCTGAGACTAGACTTAAACTAAAGTCTTCCTGACCTGTGTACTACTGTGCCACCTAGTTGCCTATCCTAGATACTTTAGAGGGGTGTAAAACAAAGTGTATGGGGGGGGGCATCAATAGAATGCAAGAGTTGGCAGGAAGGCCTACTGGAGGAGGTGACGTGTGAGTCAGATTTTAAAGGATGTATGGGAAATACAAAGACCAAGAAGAAAGATATAGGGGAAAAAGTAGGCTTAATAAAATAAATGTTTATTGAACTGAAAGGAGGGATGGATGAATAATGGAACTAGACAAGGATTAGAAGTGGGAGAGAGGGGGCAACTGGGTAGCTCAGTGGAGTGAGAGTCAGGCCTAGAGACTGGAGGTCCTAGGTTCAAATCTGGCCTCAGCCACTTCCCAGCTGTGTGACCCTGGGCAAGTCACTTGACCCCCATTGCCCACCCTTACCACTCTTCCACCTAAGAGCCAATACACAAAAGTTAAGGGTTAAAAAAAAAAAAAGAAATGGGAGAGAGTTCTGTTGTGTCTGAGAAAGTTATAGGTATTTCACAGAATAAAAAAAATAAAGTTGTACATCTATCTGCTCTAAACTGCTTTACCTATTTTTTTTTTGTCTATTTTAGTCTGTAGTTTTAGCCATGGAATAAGTCACTTTAGTTTCTTTGCCTTAGCCACTTAAAAAAAATCAATATCATGAATAATAATAACTAACATTTATATAGCACCTTCTTTGTGCCAGATTCTATGCTAAAGACTACAGTTTTATCTCATTTGATCCTTACAACAATCCTAGGAAGTAGGTGCTATTTTTATCCTCATTTTCCAGATGAGGAAACTGAGGCAGACTGAGGATAAGTGACTCACCCAAGACACACAATTAGTAAGTGTCCAAGGATGGATTTGAACTCAGGTCTTCCTGATCTAAGGCCCAGTAGTGCTCTATGCATGGCTCTATCAGCTAACTGCCTGAATGAGAATAATAATGTGTAGCTTGGAGTTCAAGCGTGAGCATTCGTATATGACTCTTCATTGGTGGAGAGAATGATTTCTTGAGGCTTCTCCCTTTCTCAGAATTAGAGCAGAAGAGAAATCCTTTTTTCTGGCTTCCAGCTTTGAGGGAGGACACAAATAGATCCAGGCTTCCTTCGGGTGGAGGAAAAAGACTTGAAAGGTAGCCGGCATGTAGCAACTTGAGCATGTCCCTGATTTGTGGCTTTGCTATATGAGAGACTTTGGAGAGAAGTCCCCAGCCCAGGTCTTAGTTTCTTCCAGATGCCTACATTTTCCCAAAGTCTTCACCTTCCTCCCCAGAGAGCCTAGAACTACCTGTATCCTCTCTTAAAGTCAGAAGCCAGAAAAAAAGAATATCTCTTCTCTCAGGCTCTCCTCAACTCCTACGTCAGGCAGGAGGTTTAGAGGGATCATTTTTGTCCATCAGTGAGGAGAGCCTTGTGTTCATGTCCAGGCTGGGTTATAAATGTCAGTGGGTTAATTGAAGCTAGTTGTTATTCAGTCATGTCCAATTCTTCTTGACCTCTTTTGGGGTTTTCTTGGCAAAGAAAATGGAGTGGTTTGCCATTTCCTTCTCCGGCTCATTTTAGAAATGAGGAACTGAGGCAAACAGGGTGAAATGACTTGCTCAGGGTCACACAGCTAGTAAGTGTCTGAGACTGGATTTGAACCCAAGAAAATGAATCTTTCTGACTTCAGGCCTGGAACTCTATCCACTGTACTACCTAGCCACCCTATGTTCTCATTTTATAAATGAGGAATTTGATGCCTGGAGAACAGAATGGACTTTCCCAAGGTCAGCAACAGAAACAGCACACAACTAGTTAATGAGAAAGTTGGGATTGGACCCTCCATTTCTGCTCTCTGCTAGCCCAATGCTCTTTCTGAAAGAGAGGTCTGATGGGCCCTGGGACCTCCTCCCCATCCTTTGACTCTTTCCCAGGCCTTATTAAAGTAGTCCCAGACATAATCCCCCCTCCCCATCTCAAATCAAAGCCTGCCCTCCGGAGAGAATCAGATAAACTCATACACACTGAGCACAAACTCTCCTTGGGCAGGTCTTATTTTAAAGATAATTAAAACCTAAAGCCAAAAGATTAAACCTCTAATTGTTGGATTTCCTGAATTATCCAGTAGGGTGGGGAAAAGGAATAGAAGGGAGGGGTCAGAGATTTTACCAGCTCTCTTGAAATCATACCAAGTAGGCTGTAGGCTGGCTCCTCAGCTGCCTACCCCACCCTCCCCAGCTTCCAGGCATCTCTATCCCCCTCCCTCCCTGTAGACTCTGGCAGAACTTTCCTCAAACCATTCACTCAGCTTTTCCTCTCATGGATGGCGCAGAGAATTTCCTTTGTGCAGGGGCCAGTGTATTAATCACATACACTTATTAGTTCATTGGGTCACACTGAATTTTTTTTTAATGGCCAAGGCACTGAGGTTTGGCACAGGGGGATGTTGTGGCAAGATCTCTGCTTTAACTCTATGGGAAAGGGACTTTCTGAGGTCTGGGCTTCTAACTCCTCCATTGTTTACTTTCTGAGTTTTAGACTTTGCTAGTTTTCTTCTCGTCTCCCTAGACTGAATCCTCCATTTTTAAGGAATCATATCTTTTTCTCTTAAAAGCCCATGTGGACCATAGAACTCCCTCCCAGGCCTTTACCTCACTAGGTACTTAATAAGTGTCTGTTAAATTGAATAAATGTGTTCCTGTCACATATGTACATGTTTAGTTGGGTTGAGCTCTGGTAAGAATTTGTCAGGGGCAGTTAGGTGGCTCTATGGAGGGTCCAATCCCAACTTGCTCATTAACTAGTTGTGTGCAGTCCTGGAGTCAGGAGGACCTGGGTTCAAATCTGTTTGTCAGGGGCAGTTAGGTGGCTCATTGGATAAAGCCCCAGGTTCAAATCTGGCCTCCAATACTTCACTTTACCCTCTTTGCCTAGCCCCCTTGCCCTTCTATCTGTACTACGATAGAAAGTAAGGGAAGAGAGAGAGAGAGAGAGAGAGAGAGAGAGACAGAGAGAGAGACAGAGAGAGAGACAGAGAGAGAGAGAGTTTGTCAGGAGCAGGAATACAGGATGCAAAGAACTGAGACGACCTGAGTGTTTTGTCACCAGGAGGAATGTGAAGACCTGAGAGAATTTTCTTCATACCTCCCTATTACTAAATAGTGATTAGAAACTATGCTACGATATTAAAAGTAATTTATTTTGGCGAATAAATGAATGACTAAATCGCTGCTTCAGTTTATTTATTCCCTCCTCCCTCCAGCCGTGCAGATGACAGCCCCTTCCTCTATATAACTAAGCAGACATCACTATGAGTTTCTGTGTCTGAAAGACTCTGTCACCCTGAGCTGAGCCTGGTATCGAACCTGGCTTAGGCTCGGTTTTGCCGGATTGGTTCTCAAACAATAGACCATTAATGAATCGTCCTTCATAATAGCTGACATTTATGTGGCACTTTAGAGTTTGCAAAACAGCCTCACCTATCTCAGTCTTGCTCAGGACCAAGAGGCAGATGTTATTATTCCTATTTAACAAATGAGGAATTTGAGGCTTACAGAATGGAATTAATTTGCCCAAGGAGAAAATGTTAATAATGCAGATTAAATGTCAAAGGGTCCCATGCCTTCCAGAGCTGGTGGGGAAACATTTACCAGCACACCCCTGAAGATATTGTTTAAGAATCCAGGGGCAAAGGACAGCTAGAAGGCTCAGCGGATCGAGAGTCAGGCCTAGAGATAGGAAGTCCTGGGTTCAAATTTAGTCTCAGATCCTTCCTAGTTGGGTGACCCTGGACAAGTCACTTGACCCCCATTGCCTAGCCCTTACCACTCTTCTGCCTTGGAACCAATACACAGTTTTGTTTCTAAGACAGAAGGTAAGACCCTGGACAAGTCACTTAACCTCTATTTGCTTAGACTTTGCTCTTCTGTCTTACAGTTGTTAACTAAGACAAAGAATAATGGTTTAAAAAAATATCTGGGGTCACCTCCCAAGCATCATGAGGCACCCGAGTTGACCTTTAGTGGAAGAATGAATGAACTATAATAACAGCAACTGACATTTATAATTATATATATGTATATTTATATT
>NW_025353158.1:0-3417 GCF_016433145.1 Gracilinanus agilis
TATCTGTGCTAAAATGATAAGACATTTCTATAAGTACATGTGCGCATCCCAATCTTCTTGCAAATAAGTGTATCCATATTGATTTGGCTTTTGGAACCCAGAAAAAATCAGAGGAAAGTTTTGATTGCAGTTTAAAAACTATGAATTTCTTAACCATCCCTTCAGTTAAATACATTTTGTCAATGTTGGAAAAAATGCCCAACTCAGAAACATGTTTTTTTAAATGTTGTTATTTAAAAGAATAAATTTTTTACCACTGTGTAGAGTTAAAATTGATGAGACTGATCTATTAAGTCAATCATTTAAAAAAGACTCCCTTAAAATGTAGTGTCTTGACCAGAACATAAGATGTCTAGTCCCAGCTCTGCTACCAACCAACTGCATGACTTTGGGTAAGTGATTTTACCTTCTTGGGTCTCAATTTCCTAACTTGCTAAATGAGGGGAGATTTGTTACTTGTAAAATGATGGTTTTGGTTAAGATGATTTCAGCTTCATAGATTCATAGAATCTATTTTCTGTGTGTGTGTTAACCAGTCTCAAATGCTTTTTGGAAGATCGCATGGCCCATTTGCAGAATATTGGCTTCCATATGTGGGCTTTAACATATACTATATTGGTTAGAATATAGGCATCATTTTTCTTCCTACATATAATTTGTAACTGAATGTTTTTTCTAAATGTATTCTTAGAATATTCTAATCAAAATGAAAATGGAAAGATGGAAGAAAGTTGTGTTGATAAAAAGAAATAAAGTATTTTTATTTAGTAGAAATAAATATTAAAAATCTTTTGTATTAAAGCATTTTAATACACATTTTTGTTACTTTTCAGTATATGACTATTTTTTCTAAGGAAAGAAGAATCTCATTTTAGGGACAAAGCATATATTTTAGGGTTTTCTATATTCAAATTAATAGAGTATATTCCTATTCTCTTTGTGAATGTTCAATATAGTAAAGCAGTATTTTGGAGAAATAATTGTATTAATTCTTTATATTTATCTCTTCAGGATTTCTAAATGTATTTATTGGCTTAATTTCTTCCAATATTGTCAGGGTGATAGTGGAGCATTCTAGTTGTCTGTCTTTGATTCCTCTCTCTTGCTCTATGACCATTTGCTCTTCTCTTCCTATCATATACTTCCCTAATGATACCCTTTACCCCTGTCCTTTGGAGTTCTTCATTGATTATGTGTTGCCCTCTGCTCACACCCACTTTGTACCTTTGCATTGCTATCTATGTGATACTCATCTTTAGTTCTTTAGAATGGTGTGCTGTGTGGCTCACTGCCATATAGCAACACTTGGGAAAATGTTAATATTGAAAAGATGGGTCTTTACTTTCATGGAGAAGTTTAGGTCAGTCAAGTTTCCCCAAAGCAATCCAACTTTCTCTCCTATTCTTTTTCAAGTTTTGGGCTTAGCTCATTGTTCAAGTCAAGTCAAGTCATCAAGCATTAATTAGGTATTCACTGTATACTAGACATTGTACTTAGTCCTGGAAATACAAATATATGCTGAAAGTAACACATATCCTGCCCTCTAGGAACTTACATTTGAATTGGGGGAAATAATACATAATAGGGAGCCAAAAATTGGAGGATATAGAGAGGCATGAATTGTACTGTTTGTTCAAGATACACATATTGTACAAACTCTTTCAGGTGTCCATCCAAATCTGTGTTGAAATCTGAGCAGTAGACATTCTTCACCCTCGGTCTTCCCTGTATGGAAAAGCATTTGGGTGCTTCTCCTCCCACTTCAATGGCAATGTTTTGGAGAAGATGATTAACAGTTACACAAGGAGGGCAAGTATGGAGAAGTTGTATTTCCCAGGAGATGAGATCACAAATCTAACTGGGTATTTGATCATTGCATGTATAGAAGATTAAAAAACTTAGTTTACCAATTGTAGTCCTAAGAGAGTAAAGCAGTAATAAGCAGTTAAGTAAGAATTGGAATCTATTATTTAGTTTTCCTGACTTGATTCTCTGACTTAGTCATCTTAATTTCTCTTGGTCTTTCCTGTGTAGAAAAGCATGTTCGAGTGCCCTTCTCTGAAGGCAGAGGGGAGAGTGCCTCTTTTTTTCTTTATGGTTATCACGCTTAAAACAATACATTCCCTCTTTTCTCTGATGCACTGATATTTCAAAGTGATAGCTGTACAGGTAGAACTTACAGAATGCTGGATTGAGGCTCATAAATGAAAATGAGAGAGGATAATTTACTGTATCAAAGCAGTTTCATTGGGCATCATTGCTTGGGCTAATCAAGCAGACACACTCTCAAAGTAATGTCAGGGATAATAGAGATTTATTACAACAAATTAAAGGCTAATCAGAGTGAAGCCTGAGATAAAGAACACAGCAAAACAAACAAATGAGAATAACAAGGAAACGGGATCTGGTGATATACTTGTAATGTGTTAGAGAACAGTGTTTATTGAATTTGCTTTGTAGTTATTAATCAATCTACTAGCATTTATTAAGCACCTTCTGTGTCCCACTGATAAGTTCTGGGATTAAAGAGAAAGGCAAAAAATATTAGAACGGGAATATTAAAATGTGCCTCATGTTGTTTCCTCACATGCTCCTTGGGCAGCTGCCTATCATACCTTGCCCTTGTCCTGCTTCTGCTTAGATTTACTGCTTTTGGCTCCCCCTTCTCCTTTGTTGCAAATTCAATTTCTCAGTCTTCTGATTTTTATTGGACCTCTTCTATTCTTCTACTTAAGGGTCCTTGGACTGGGAGGTTTTCTGTGATCAGTGTGTTTAGTTCTTATGAATATAGATTTACATCTCATTTAATCCTCTTCCTTGGTTAATTTTTTGAAGCAAAGGTTGTACTGATTTAATAGTTTCCTTTGGTGGTCAGTTTTAAAGTGAAGGATTCATCATTTAGAAAAATTCATCTTCTGACAAGTGTGCTTCTTGATCAGTAATGAAGATGTTACAAGGTTTTCAGGGCAGTACCATTTATTGCCTGGGAGGCAGAAAAATATCACTAAGTGAAAATCAATAAAACTAATTCTGTTCAAACAATAAAGGCAGAAAAAATAACCTTAGAACAAACTGACCTTTTTGTTGGCCCAATGTAGCTGAGTTAACCTAATTTAGCTATTAGTTTGATTCACTGAAGTGTTTTTCTCTTAGCAGTATTTTAACTTTAGGTTTTTTTTATTGCACCAGAGATACAGAAAATGCCTCTCTGTGTGTTTATGGTTAGCTGATTTTTTTTTACTTAAAGCAAAATTCAGTCTTTCCTCCAACATGTTACCTTCTATGTGTATACTATCACACAAGATTTTTTCTTTCCCTCCCTCCCTTCCTCCCTTCCTCTCCCTCTATCTTTCCTTCCTTCCTTCCTTCCTTCCTTCCTTCCTTCCTTCCTTCCTTCCTTCCTTCCTTCCTTCCTTC
>NW_025353159.1:0-10024 GCF_016433145.1 Gracilinanus agilis
TGAATTTTTTCACTGTCAAAATTGTTGATTCAGAGGTCAGTTCAACCATGGATAGAGTAATACTGGGAGAGACGGTTTAGCCTTCACCTGTGCGGCAGTTGCAGGGAGGAGGGGTCTCCAGGTGAAGAGCACATGGCAATGAGACCCTCAATGGTGGTAGAAGACCTAGTGGAGGACCACAAGGCTAGGCATGGGAATGGTAGTTATCCAAGGGAGTAAATCATTCTTCGTCCTTCCCCTTACATCAGCACTCTAGGGCAAAGTCCCATTTACCTTTTACTAATTACAGTTTTATCAAGAGTCAAATGAATTGATATATGCTGGTGGAATGACAAATGATAGGGTCAATTTGATGGGGCAAGAGGTCTTTCTTGCTGACATGTTGGATCAGGTTGCAGCCTACTCATGAGGTAACCCTAACACCTCATTTTCAGTTAAATAGAGATGTTTGAAAGGCAGACCCATTTCACTTTAAATAGCTTCAAGGGGAATCTAAGAAAGAGGCTAATGTTGAGTTACCCAGCATTTTATGAGGTTTTATGGATAATAATTTAGCATTTGTTAAATGAGTAATTCGTCGACTATTAAACCCCTGAGATAGCCCATGTACAGATAATGAAATGATCTCTTAAGTCCACATTCTGATTTGTTCTTCCAAGGGACCTCACTGCTAGAGAGGCCACCAACCAGCCACCATCCTACAGAGACAGATACTTTTCTTCTTCAACATGGAAGCAGCAATGGTGGCTGAGTATAAATGGAATGTGGGGTGCTGGGAGCTAGCCTGCTGGCTAGTATCTCCTCCATTGGGATTGCAGTCTCCACATGAATCACTGTCCTGGTTGGATTCACTGCAGGGGAGGCAGATGATTTAAGAAGCCAGAAAGCATGCCAGACACCCTTCCCCTCCACTCCCTACAGCTCTGTTTGAATTTCTGGGTAGCTGGGGTGTATCAAAGGAGAGCAGCTCCAACCCTTTCACTTCCTGCTCCTGGGACACAATGGGATTGTCCTCACCCATGACTTAGAGAGGACCAGCTCCCACTCTTATCGTGGGGCCTCAGGCAGACAAAGGAAAGCCACTACAAGAGGTAAACGTTTTGGGCAGAGCAACTGTATGGTTCTGTACAAAGAGAGCTCAACTTGGAATCAGAAGACTTAACTCAGACTTTGGGTGACTTTGGGTGAAGTTGTTTAACCTCCCTGGCCCTCAGTTTCCTCATCTGTTAAAAAGGTGGTGGGGACAGATGGACTTGAGATTGAATTTAGTACATTGAAAAGAAGTTCTAGAATCAGAGGTTGTTGTGGTTGAGTCATGTCTGACTCTATGTGATGCCAAGGATTTTTTGGGATTTTCTTGGCAAATATCCTGGGTAGCTTGCCATTCTCTTTCCCAGTGTGCCCCCATTTTACAGATGAAAAATTGAAGTAAATAGGGCTTAAGTGACTTGCTCAGAGTCACATAGCAAGTAAGTATCTGAGTCCAGATTTGAACTTAAGTTTTCCTAAATCCAGACTTGGTATTCCATCCACTGTGCCACCTAGTTGCTCCCAAGAGTCAGAGGACCTGAGTTCAAAGCCCAATTCCATTATTTGTAACCTAGAGGACCTTGAACAATCACTTAATTTCACCGGTCTTCAATTTTCTTATTTGTAAAACAGAAAGACTGAATTACTTAGTTAGCTTTTTTTTTTCTTAGAATCGATACTGGATATTGGTTCCAAGGTAGAAGAACTGCAAAGGCAATTGGAGTTAAGTGACTTTGTGCAGGACCAAACAGCTAGGAAATGTTTGAGGCCAGATTTGGGCCTGGGACTCCTCATCTCTAGGCTTGGCTCTCAATTCATTGAGTCACTTAGTTGGCTCTTAGTAGCCTTTGAGGACTCTTCTTGTTCTGGAGCTGTACTTCTACGGTCCCAGTGACAATCTTGACATCTTATTTGGTTCTAAAATTCACTATTCCTTGGAGGAACCCAGAAGGGTTTCTGAGATCCTCTACAATGGAGAGCTTGGGTTGTGACAAAGGGCCCTGAGATAACTGTGGGAGCTGCTAGTAGCTATGCAGAGGATATTCAGGTCCCTGTGGCAGTGGGGGTGGCCTCTGGCATCACTGGGCATGAGCTTGAAGTTAAAAATTGCCAGGGCAAAAAAAAAAAAATTGCCAGGGCCTGTAGAGAGTTTATCTCCATCAAGAGCCAGAAGAGAACAAAGGCAGGAGGTGCTGACAATCTGCCTGAGGCTGGGGCGAGGAGGAAGCATGCAGGTGTGGTAAGGAGGACAGACAGACCGACTGAGGCAGCACACCCAGGCCTGGCAGCTTTCATCCATGTGGCTTGTTCTAGCTAGGTCAGGTGACCTTACTTGACTGAGCCCTGGGCTGAAGAGGAGCAGACAGACCTAAGAGGGTCAGCTGGACCCCGAGGCATCTCTGGCTGGGAGACTTCATTCCAGGGCAGAAGGATCTGAAGTCTGGGTCATGTCCCCAGGTCTGATTTGAAGTCAGCTTTTTCTTGGTACATATTAAATGTTTCGCTGGTAGATGACCTTCCCTCCACTAGTCCATCAGCCAGCCAGCCAATGGACTGGCACATTGATTTACTTGGGAGAGGATAGTTGCTCTACCAATGCCTAATGGCAACTGTTTTTTGCCAACTGTAATTCTGGAGAGTTCCTTGGGCGAACTGAGAGAGCTTAAGTTACTTGTCCAGAATCACACAGACTGTATGAGGGAGAGGCAGGATCTGATTCTGGCTGGTCCCCAGTTATCTTTGTAAGTGACTTAGACTAATAGGGACTTCTATAGAAGTGAACCACTTCCAGTCCATCTCTTGTTCAGTAGTTTTTCTGTCACGTCCAACTCTTCATGACCACATTTGGGGTTTTCTTGGCAAAGATACTGGAATGGTTTGCCATTTCCTTCTCCAGTTCATTTGCCAGATGAGGAAACCAAGGCAAACAGGGTTAAATGACTTGCCCAAGGTCCCACCGCTAATGTGTAAGGCAGGATTTGTGCTCCTGAAGATAAGCCTTCCTGATTCCAGGTCTGGTGCTCTATCCACTGTGCCACCTAACTTCAAGTCCACTCCGACAGTGAAAACCAATCACCTCTGGAATAGGTAGAAATCCTAGCTGCAAGGTCACTTGTCCTGCCTCTTTTAGCCCTCTACCTAGGGATGGTCTAGATTGCAGAATCTATTCCCTGCTCCCTCTCCTGTTGGTCATAAGATCATAGGTTTTGAGTGGGAAGGAAGGAGTCCTGAGACGATCAAATACAATGCCCTCATTTAAAGATAAAGAAATAAAGGCTGGATTGTTGGTGAAGCTGTGAACTGCTTCAACCATTGAGGAGTGCAATTTGGAACCATGCCCAAAGGGCTATAAAACTGTGCCTATCCTTTCCCCAGTAACATCACTATTTGGACTACCCCAAAGAGATCAAAGACGGGGGAAATGACCAAGTTATACAAAGGTATTTAGAGATGCTCTTTTTGAGGTGGCAAAGAACTGGAAACTGAAAGGATGGCCACCAATTTGGGATTGGCTGAACAAATTGTGGTATATTTTGATGGAATTCAATTGTGCCATAAGAAATGACAAGCAGGAGGGTTCAGAAAAACCTGGAAAAGACATGTAAACTGATGCAAAGTGAAGAGAGCAGAACCAGGAGAACCCTGTACATAGTAACAGCAATATTGTATGATGATCAACTATGAATGGATTTAGTTCTTCTCAGCAATACAAAGATCCAAAATAATCCAAAGGACTTATGATGAAAAATGTTATCTACCTCCAGAAAAAGAACTGATGGAGGCTGAATGCAGATTGAAACACATTGTTTTTTTACTTTATTATTATTTTTTGGCCTGTGTTTTCTTTCACAATATGATTAATATGGAAATATGTCTTGTATGATCACATATGTAATTCATACTGAATTACTTGCATTTTCAAGTGGCGGTCCATAGGAGAGGCAAAAGAGGGAAGAAGTTAGAATTCAAAATTTTTAAAAATGAAGTTAAAAATTGTTTTTAAATAATTTTAAAAAGTTTATGTATATATATATCTATATATATCTATGTGTGTGTGTGTGTGTGTGTGTGTGTGTGTGGTGAACAGAGGTTGAGTTTCTTGTCCAGATTTACACAGCTATTTGTGGTCCTTCATGCTCGGAGAGGAACAAAATGACATCACTATGTTGAGATCAACGTACAGTGTCTCTGACTGTGGCTAATTAGGCTGCTATGGGCTCAGAATTTTTGGTTTGTGTTTTCTTTGATGATATGATTAATATGGAAATATGTTTCATATAATCATATATATAACCTATCCTGATTTGCTTGCATTTTCAATAAGGGGGGAGGGTAGCTCAATAGCTTGTATGAACATTTGGAACGGAGATAAATTTGTTTATCTCATGTTTCTTTTGAGGTACTGCAATTCTGCTTTGCTCATAGATCATAGCACCTTCTTTGATGTGGACACTCCATGAGGGACAGTCCTATGCAAGTGTCTCCTGTGTCTCACGATGAATAACAAAATTTTTCAAAGAATGTCCTTGTAGAGCTTTTTCTGACCTCCATGTGAGCATCTGCTTTGTGGGAGTTCTCCATAAAATAATCTTTTAAGCAAAAGCTTGTTTGACATTCATAGTGACCAGCCTATCAGAGTTGCACTCTGCAATAATGTTTGAATTCTTGTCAATTCAGCTCCAGAAAAGACCCCGGTGTCTGGTACTTCATCTTGCTGGGTGATCTCCAGAATCTTTCTAATACAATTCAAATGGAAATCATTCAGTTTTCTGGCATGGTGTTGGTAGACTGTCCAGGTCTCACAGGTGTACAATAATGAGGTCAACACAAGTGCTCTGTAGACCTTCAGTTTGGTAGACAGCCTAATACCTCTTCTCTTCCACACATTCCTTTGGAACTGTAAGAAGCATGGCAAGCCAGGCATTTTTCAAACTGAGAGATGGAACAAGGAAAGAGGAGGCGAGAATTGTTGGTGGATGCAAAGACTTCTGGGAGGAGAACCAACAGAACACAAAAACTTTGGGGTTGACAGCTCAGGAGGGAGGTGGTTTTTTGGGGCTGTGGGACCCACAAAGTAAAATCTGGAGAGTTCCCTGAGACCTTCAGTGATCACTATTGGTTCCTGATCACACTGGAAATATATAACAACAGTTTCTTCAGTTTGGCCAGGGGTGTCTGGACTTCCATGGGGAGCCGACCCGTGGGATCCACAAATATTGGCTTGCACCTTGCCCTTCAATATCCTCTTTAGTTTAGTAACAATTTTAGCTATAGGAATACTATTCAGGGATTGGGTCAGAGAAGCTGTGATTTTGGGGAATGCAGAAGAACCTCTGTGGGTACCCTGCACAGTGAAGGATTGAGAGGGGACTTAAGGATCATCTACACCCCTTTTCCTGAGAACCCCATCTTATTTCCCTTGAACATTTTGTTACTGTAATAAACCCTAAAGTTTGATTTAGTCAGATCAGAGTGAACTATATTGGGGGGAGACAGAACATGTGGGTGGAGGAAGGAAGGAAAGCAGACCTCCATTTTTGAACTTGATTCCAGCTGGGGATTTTGGGGGAGCCTTCAGTGTGCACAGCTTGGCATGGACATCTTATTGGGGTCATGCTTGTTTCCCCTGGAGGAGAAGACATTCCTTTAATTTCTCTACCCTGGCAGGAATGTCCAGGGATCCCCATTTTTCCAAGAAACCCCATTTTGTCTCCCTAGTAAGAAGGGGTGGCTGTGAGGGAGAAGTGGCCCATATACACCAACCCAAGGGTTTACCATTTACCCTCATCCTCCTGATCACCCCCCCTTCTTACAGAACCTCCCAAACACTAAGCTACCTCTGGCAATGTGTAACATCAGCCTTACTCATGTATGTGGATATCCTTGGAAAGCATACTGCCAATGTAAGTGAACTTATCTACAGCATTCAAAATTTCGACATTTTCTGTAATTGATGGTTCCATGAATGCATGATGTGGTGCTGGCTGGTAGAGAGCCTCTGTTTTCTGGGTGTCAATTGTCAGGCCAAAATGAGCATAAATGCAGAGAATCAATCCATAATCAATCTGTATCTCAAGCCTCCGAGCCTGCATTGAGTGTATAATCATCTGTGAACAAGAATTCAAGCATGTGTCAGCTCAGGCACAGGAGAGGGAAGAAAGGAAAGAGATAATATGGGTTATATGACTTTGGGAAACTGATATGGAAAGTTGTTATTAAAACAAAAAAAAATTAAAAAGAAACAACCTATGAAAGATTCATTTCAGCAAAATAAAATGTGGATAAAAACAACAACAACAAAAAAAAGACACTGATCTAAGACAAGTTGAGGTGACCTAAGATGAAAAATGCTATCCATCTGTAGAGAAAGAACTGATGAACTCTGAGTGCACGTTGATGGATATTTTTATTTATATTCTTATTATATGTGTGTGTGTGGTTTCTTTTACAACATAGCTAATACAGACATTTTTTTTAAAAAGAATTCAAGCATCAACTCAACATCTCAGGATGGACTTGAGCTCAGGTCTTCCTGCCTCCAGATTTGGCACTCCTTTTACTGCACTACCTAACTACCTGAGGCAGAGAAGAGGGAAAAGAATGTTGGATTTGGAGTCAGAAGACCTGGACTTAAATTTTGGTTCTGCCCATTAAAATCTGTATGACCATGAATAAGTCAAACAAACCCCGAGAGCCCCAATTTTTCTTAATTGTAAAATGAGCAGATTGGACTAGATGACCTCTATGGTCCCTTCGAGCTCTAAATATATGGTGGTGTTTGAAGCATCAAAAGTTAAAAAATAAACCAAAACGACCTTTCCCTCCATTAGCAATAAAAAAACCTTTCTAACCAAAATTGAATCACTGAACCAAACGAAAAACACAGGCACATTCTCCATTCCCTGATGTCAATTCAGCCAGTCCAGCAATAAAGGCAATCTTGGGGTCCCTTTGTCCTTTGTGCCTTTAGTGAATAATAACACGTTAATTTATGCCTTTAGGATTACTAAGCTCTATCAATGGGGACATGGGGTGGGACAAAGAAACAATGTCATGATCTCTCAGGGAATTCTGCTCGGTGGCAACACGTTATGGGAATTTGCCCACCATGCTTCTGGAGATTGCCCAGTGCTGATTTCCTTTTCTCTAACTGAGGTAGGTTCCATTTCCCTTGTAGCTATCTGAGGAAGTGGTGATAGAGCACAGGTGTTGAAAGTTAAGAGAAAGCTGATGCATGTTGAAAAATGGCTCACTCAAAGTAGAGAGCAGTGAAGAGACTCATCCCAGTGTGATGCCTCAAATAGGTTCTTGTGGAGCTTCACAAAGGTAAGGAAAAGAAGAAGACAAAAAAATAGAGTTTAGTTATTTCATTAATTCAAACCATTCATGATGTCAGTAGTACATGTACTCATTCTACTCCATAGGAAATCATCTTAAACATATTTAAAATATATTTTACTTTTTCCCAATTACATATAAAAAGAATTTTAACACACATTTTCTTTTTTTTTTCCCCATAGTGCTTAACAAGAGTTAATGTACATTTATTTTTTTTTTAAACCCTTACCTTCCATCTTGGAGTCAATACTGTGTCTTGGCTCCAAGGCAGAAGAGTGATGAGGGTAGGCAATGGGGGTCAAGTGACTTGCCCAGGGTCACACAGCTGGGAAGTGTACATTTATTCTTAACAGGTGGAACACATAAAGATTTTTTGCTGAATAAATGATATTCATTAAGCCAGAGGAAAAGGAAGAATTTACATAGTTTTTTTCTTTTTTAACTACATTATCTTGAAATACAAATCACACATTTTCTTTAACATAATTTTTTAAACATTCATTTTCTAAAATTTCAGGTTCTAAGTTCTTTCTTTCATTTCTTCCTCTTTCTCTCCCCTCCCTTTTACCAAAGAAGGCAAGCAATTTGATCTAGGTTATACTTATTTCGATCTTGCAAAACATATTTCCTCATTGGTCCTGTGTGGAAGAAGACTCATTTTTATTTTTATTTATTTTTTATTTTTTTAACCCTTACCTTCCATCTTGGAGTCAATACTGTATATTGGCTCCAAGGCAGAAGAGTGGTAAGGGTAGTCAATGGGGGTCAAGTGACTTGTCCAGGGTCACACAGCTGGGAAGTGTCTGAGGCCAGATTTGAACCTAGGACCTCCCATCTCTAGGCCTGGCTCTCAATCCACTTACCTACCCAGCTGTCCCCAAGAAGACTTATTTTTTTTTTAATTTTTTTTAAAGGGAAATTATTCTTTAATGTTTAATTCTCCATTAAAAAATAAAAAACAGGTAGTATAAAAACTAACAAAATCTCTAGATCTTCATTTACACCTAACTATATATTTTTTTAAACATTTTTTAATATTCATTTTTAACATGTTTACATGCTTCATGCCCCTACTTTCTCCTTCACTCCCACTCTCCCCCCACCCATGGCCGATGTGCATTTCCACTGGTTGTAACATGTGTCATCAATCAAGACCTATTTCCAAATCTTTGATAGTTGCATTGGTGTGATAGTTTCGAGTCCACATCCCCAATCATGTCCACCCCAACCCATGCATTCAAGCAATTGTTTATCTTCTATGTTTCCTCTCCTGCAGTCCTTCCTCTGAATGTGGGTAGCATCTTTACCATAAATCCCTCAGAATTGTCCTGGGTCATTGTATTGCTGCTGGTACAGAAGCCCATTACATTCTATTTTACCACAGTATATCAGTCTCTGTGTACAATGTTCTTCTGGCTCTGCTCCTTTCACTCTGCATCAGTTCCCGGAGGTCTCTCCAGTTCACCTGGAACTTCTCCAGTTTATTATTCCTTTTAGCACAATAGCATTCCATCACCCGCATATACCACAATTTGTTCAGCCATTCCCCAATTGAAGGACATCCCCTCATTTTCCAGTTCTTTGCCACCACAAAAAGCGCAGCTATAAATATTTTCGTACAAGTCTGTTTATCTATGATCTCTTTGGGGTACAAACCCAACAATGGTATGGCTGGATCAAAGGGCAGGCATTCTTTTATAGCCCTTTGAGCATGATTCCAAATTGCCAGCCAGAATGGCTGGATCAGTTCACAACTCCACCAGCAATGCATTTGTGTCCCAATTTTGCCACATCCCCCTCCAGCATTCATTACTCTCCCCTTCTTTCATTTTAGCCAATCTGCTAGGTGTGAGGTGATACCTCAGAGTTGTTTTGATCTGCATTTCTCTAATTATTAGAGATTTGGAACACTTTCTCATGTGCTTATTGATACTTTTGATTTCTTTACCTGAAAATTGCCTATTCATGTCTCTTGCCTATTTTTCAATTGGGGAATGGCTTGATTTTTTATACAATTGATTTAACTCCTTGTATATTTGAGTAATTAGACCCCTGTCAGAGTTTTTTGTTATAAAGATTTTTTCCCAATTTGTTGTTTCCCTTCTGATTTTGACTACATTGTTTTTGTTTGTACAAAAGCTTTTTAGCTTAATATAATCAAAACCATTTAATTTACATTTTGTAATTTTCTCTAACTCTTGCTTGGTTTTAAAATCTTTCCTTTCCCAGAGAGCTGACAGGTATACTATTTTGTGTTCACTTAACTTATTTATAGTTTCCCTCTTTATATTCAAGTCATTCACCCATTCTGAATTTATCTTGGTGTAGGGTGTGAGATGTTGATCTAAACCTAATCTCTCCCATATTGTTTTCCAAATTTCCCAGCAGTTTTTGTCAAATAGTGTATTCATGTCCCAAAAGTTGGGCTCTTTGGGTTTATCATACACTGTCTTGCTGACATCATTAACCCCAAGTCTATTCCATTGATCCTCCCTTCTATCTCTTAGCCAGTACCATATTGTTTTGATTACTGCTGCTTTATAGTATAGTTTAATATCTGGTACTGCTAGGCCCCCTTCCTTCACATTTTTTTTTCATTATTTCCCTTGATATTCTTGATCTTTTGTTATTCCAAATGAAATTTGTTATAGTTTTT
>NW_025353160.1:0-1472 GCF_016433145.1 Gracilinanus agilis
ATATATATATATATATACACACACACACACACATATATATGTCATTTTCCATTTAATTTTTCTTTTGTTAATAGGCTGAACTCTTGAATGATTATAAATTTCATTCAGGACTCTCCTAGTTATCCTTAGCTTGATGAAATCACATTGTCATGAGGCAAACAGGACCATATTATCTATAATCTTTATTTTTATATCTCATTCAATTATTTAAAAGTCTAGACCTATGATTGTTATTAATGTAATGAACTCCCAGTATGGTAATCCCTTTCCGTGATAGATATTGGCAGTACTTTTCTGTGACTTTTGAAATCTTAGTTTCTTAGGGTATTAGACGTTAAATGGCTTGCCCATTTAGTATATCAAAGGCACACAGCTTGAATGAGATGTTCCTGACTCCAAATGTTCCTTTTCTTTCCACTGAGCTCACACTGCTTTTTGTCAAGTAATCTTTATATGTATGGGAGATACTTTATTGAAAGAATGGTTCAAAGTCAGTCAAAATGTTTTCTTTTTTGAAACAGTAAACAAGAACAATTGAGCTTATATTCTTAGTGTCTTTTGATTAATTGTGGGTCAGTAAAGTTGGAACCTCCTGAAGACTTTTGAGTTGTAAAAACTAGTCTTTTCCCTATTCATAGTTTTATCAAGGACTTGAACCTAGCTCTTTCTGATTTTGAGACTCACACTGACTCTTATCAATGTGTAAATTATTCTCACAATTTTGTAGAGGTGAGAAAATTCTGTAGGTCAGTAGTTATTTGTATACT
Organism: Gracilinanus agilis; assembly: GCF_016433145.1. Lineage (NCBI taxonomy): Eukaryota > Metazoa > Chordata > Mammalia > Didelphimorphia > Didelphidae > Gracilinanus > Gracilinanus agilis. The sequence goes on from NW_025353160.1 coordinate 768, forward strand.
CTTTTTTCCCCATAGTAATAACATTGGTTCCTCCCTCCCCATCCCTTAGTTGTTTATTATCTTCTGCTTCTTCAGATAGCATCAGACTCATCCTTTTAATGACTTCCAAATTGTATCATGTCCAGCATGAGGAGTTCTCTTCTGTATACTTGGTCATCTGGTTTTTACTTAATCTTTGTGTCTTGTGTCATTTCGGCTTTTTCATGGAACTCATAGGAAGGAGTTGGGAGTTTTTTGGAGCTTGTTGGAGTTCTAATGTGGTGGTTTCATTGTCATTCATAGAGGGAAAAAGTTTGTTCTAGAAATTTTGACATCTTTCCCATTTTCCTCCACAAAGCCTATTCTGACACCCTCAATTTCTAGTGTGTTCTTCATCCCCTAAAACTATTTTCTATTTCATTTGTGTATTTTGAATTAATTTCCTTTATCAAACCAAAATCTATTGTCATTCTTCCTTTTCCTCTGCCTTGAAACTCTAAACCCTGTTCTTCAGTCACACAAGGATTTTCATTTTCTCTACCCCTCACTTCTTTCTCAGAGCATCACCTCTGTCTGCTTCCCTATTTAATGCCTACAAACAAGTCCATGTCTTCCCCATCCTTAAACCATTATTGATCCATCCATCCCTTCTATCATCCCATATCTCTTTTCCCTTTTATGACTAAATTCCTTGAGAAAGCTGTCTTACAGCTTTCAATACATACA
>NW_025353161.1:0-3411 GCF_016433145.1 Gracilinanus agilis
ATATATATGTATGTATATATATATATATATGCATGTAGAGAGAGACAGAGACAGAGACAGAGACAGAAATAGAGAAATACAAGTCTGCATTTACTCTGTAGAGGCAGAACTGATAACTTTTGTAGAATTTTAGTAGCGTGATAATATAGGACAGGTAAAAATACTAAAGTATTATCAAACAATTAAAATCATTTCCCTATATTCCAAATTAGAACTGTAGCTTACAGAAGCTAAATGTATACACAGGCCAAGTGACCTGCCAATTACAAAATCATGAATTGCTCAATGCTGCCATCTATAGGGAAATTTGATATGACACTATTCCATTCATGGTAAATCATTGAATCTTGTCATTTCAAAGCTGAGGGCCAAACCAACCTCTAAAAAGAGGAATAAAAAGACCCGTGGGGAAAGCATGTCACCATTATGTCCTTCTTGCTGCTGGATCCTTCTCTAAATTGTGCTACAGCTTTTGCAACCAGTCACTTTTCCTCAAATACTATGAACAAACTGCTATTTTCTACCTCCATCCCAATATCTAGGTCCATGTTTCAGTCCTTTGTGTCCAAATCCTTACCTTTGGTCCTATGGACCCATTCCTTAGTTCCTCTGGAGCTAAAGCACGCCTTTGTCCTGGCCATATCTCCTAGAGACTGGATGGACCACCCTTGCCCCAAGTTACAGCTTCTGTCACCTGTTCCTAGAAACCTCTGGAACCTTCCAAACCTCACTCATCTGCCACCAGATTAACTGCATTGGTCTGTTAATGAATAGAATGAATAAGTAGATGAAGGATTTGTTAAATTCTTAATATGTACAAAGCATGGCTCTGTGAGATCTTTATTAAAATCTGCTTCAGTGTTGAACTTGGGCATCTTGTTGAGATCCTTTCAGATCACTGACTCCTACCCTTGTAGTTTGGGGATCCCAGCTGACCAGTGCCATCACTCAAGCCATAGGCCTGAGATTAGAGTCAGGAAGGATAGAACAACCCCTAGACTGCTCTAACTATTTTTGAAATGGAGATCCTTATTGTCTTCTTCCCTATTTTCCCACCTAGAACCCTTGTCACTGATCTCACAATGGACTGAGCCTTTAGGTAGGCACACTTACCTACTTAAAATTGCAGGAATGGAATAAAAGAAACCTATAGGGTCTAGAGTTGGGAGACACATAAGAGATCATTTTACAGATGAGGCAACTGAGGCAACCTGAGACATAGGGAGGTCAAATGTCAAGCTGATTGTAAGCATCAGAAGTGGAATTTGAGTCCAAGTTTCCCTGACTCCACAATCAGTATCTTGCAACCCTGGACATTTAATTCAATATTTTTCATTTGACTATTGAGGAAACTGAGGCCTCTACACACAAGTGACTTTCCCTGGAACAGAACTGGGATTGGAGTCCAGATCTTCTTAATCCAGATTCAGTGTACCTTCTATTACACACCAGTGGGGAGCCCAACAAACCATTATGAGGCTACTCCTTAGCCCCTCCCCAGTGTCTGGATCCCACCCTAGGCAAGGGGATCCTAAACACCCATAGACCAAGTTACTCTAGGGTACTTCTAATACAAATCAGATGCTTCTGTTACAAATTGCCTCTGGTACAAATCTGATCTTGCATGGTGCCTTTTGATTAAAGCAACCAAGCACAAGGACCACTTACAGTATTCATCTACTCCCTTCCCTGGAACACTCTCATTTTCCCCTTGCCATTTAAATCCTTTATCCTTTAATAATAATTATTACACTTTTTTAAAGCTAGTAAAATGAGTGGAATTAAAATTGAGTTGAGTTAAAACCCAATTGGAAAGTCAGATTTGGCACTGAGAATATGTTCAATTGTTGAAGATTAATTATAAAGCCTAATAAAATTATGATGTGGAATAGAAATGAGTTAATTTTCAAAGACTTATTTGGTAAGATGGACATGAAAAGACAGCACCAACAAAAAACCCTACTTAAAGGAAGGTGTAATTATTCTTAGTTCCCGTGTATGAGATAATAGACACCAAATCATTCTGACAAATATCACAAGGTGTTGTCTTAACTCTTTAAAAATTAACTGCAGGCTTAAGCTCCAAGAAAAATAATTAGGTACAATTGTGGCAGGCAACTCAGTTGTGAGGCCAGTCTCATCTGATTAACCAGGCTTTCAAATAGGTGGGCTATTACATTCATGGCAAAATGACAACAGTCATCTTGGCCACACATGATGGACCACAATAGTAGCAGACTAGCATCTCTCACATTCTTGTGATCAACAGATTAACTTAAGTTTGAGGGAGCTACCTTGGCTGATTAATTGCCCACAGTTCTATCACTTCATTTTATGACCTTAGACCTGTGTTTTCTGTCCCAACTTCTCCTCTAGTTTCAATGTCTAAATTTCTTTCCTGTGATCTTGACAATTAGAAATATGAAACAAGACACTTCTCCCTCAGTACCCTAAAATCAAGTCCATCTTTCTCCTAAAACGACCTTTTCACTTGACTTCTCAATTTCTGCTAATGACACCATTCAGGCTCCAAATAGGAGTCATCTTTAATTTCTTCTCCCATTATAATTTCATAGTTTCAAAGTTATTTTTTAAAAACACTTATCTTCTGTCTTAGAATCAATACAAAGTATCAATAGTATAGAACTAAGGTCCAAGGTAGAAGGGTAGTAAGGGCTAGGCAATTGCGGGTAAGTGACTTGCCCAGCGAGTGTCTGAGGTTAGATTTGAACCCAGAATCTCCTATCTCTAGGCCTGACTATCCACTGAGCCACCCAGCTACAACCCCCAAGTCATATTGATATCATTTTTATCAAAACTCTCTTATCTTCTCCATCCTTTCAATTTCTCAATTCCTGGTCCAGGCCCTCATCCCCTCTTGTCTGACTTATACTAGTCTCCTAGCACAGTTCTCCCAGCTCTAATCCACCTTTCACTTCATTGCCAGGTGAGTCTTTCTGATGAGCAAATGTGATATTGTTACTGCACTACTCCAAAATCTTCCATAGTTCCCTTTTGCTTACTCAAAAAACCCCACATGTCTTAGCCTTGTGTTAAAATTTCTCCACAATTTGGTGCCATCCTACCTTTACAACCTTATCTCATGATATTCTCTCCCTCTTCCACCAACCACATTCTCTTTCACATACTTTAAGAGAAATAAATCCAGGTACATTAATATGCTGTTAGTAGGGTTATGAATTGGTTCCACCTTTCTGAAAAATTATCCAGAATTGTGTGAGAAAAATTATTAAGTTCTCCATAACTTCTAACCCAGTGATATCACCACTAAGTAAAAGACCCTACTGCCCAAAGGAGACAAAAGTATAAGATAGGTAGACAAATAGAAAGATAGACACACCAGTAGATAGATAGATAGATAGATAGATAGATAGATAGATAGATAGATAG
>NW_025353162.1:0-5043 GCF_016433145.1 Gracilinanus agilis
CTCTCTCTCTCTCTCTCTCTCTCTCTCTTTTTCTTTCCCTCTGCCCCCTACTGCTGGTAGGATTGAATGGGTCAGAGTCAGGGCTTACTGGCAAAACCTCCCAGGCATCAGCAGGAGTACACTTCTGTCCCTTTGTCCAGGCCCATGCCGTGGGGCTGAGGATGAGGAATATAAGTCACATGGTGTACTTCTGTCCTCTACCCTCGGTGTATAGGTGACATCAAGTGACAGTGAACACCCACGGCAAGCTTACAGAAGAAATGAAAGCACTTAAAGGACTATGCGGGGAAATGAATGCAAGGGGCAGACTGGTTGCCATATTTTGATGATTATTGGCCAGTGGGGGTGGGAAGTGGGTAGAAGGTCATGAGCTTCAAAGATTTTTTTTAAACCTTTTCTACCTTCTCCATCTTAGTCATTTATGTTGGTCAGTTGTTTTTAGTCATGTCCAACTCTTCATGACCCCATTTGGGATTTTCTTGGCAGATACTAGAGTAATTTGCCATTTCCTTCTCCATTTCCTTTTACAGATGAGGAAACTGAGGCAAACAGGGTAATGTGGCTTGCCCAGGGTCACTCAGCTAGTATCTGAGACCAGATTTGAACTTAAGGAAGATGGGTCTATCCACTGAGCCACCTAGCTGCCCTATCTTAGTCCTTAACTCATGGAATGGATGAGCCTTCAATTTATCATTTATTTAGCACATACTATATGTAGAAGGAACTAGGCATTTAGACGGTACAATGAGTAGAGCACCTGACCTGGAGTCAAATAGACCTGAGTTCAAATCCAGCTTCAGACACTTACTCGCTATGTGACCCTGGGCAAGTCACATTATCCTGTTTACCTCATTCCTCATCTGTCAAATGAACTGAAATAGGAAATGACAAACCACTCCTGAATCTCTGCCAAGAAAATCCCAAAATGCAATTAGGAAGACTTGGGCACAACTGAAATGACTCAACATCAATGTGTACAAGGCATTGTCTGCTCCAGTTAAAGATGAAGAACACAGAAGCTCTGCCATAAGGGGTGTCACAGTCTAACAGGAGGGGAAAGGGTCTGACGTCTAAACAAGTACCTGTGATACAAGGTAAAAAGTGATGAGGACAAAGGAGAGATCCAGATAAGTATGTACTAGTCTAAGCCAGTTACTGGCCAGGCAGGAGATCCTACAGTCAGAAAATCCAGGGCAGGAGAGATCCTGCTCAGCTGGAGAGAATATTTGAATGGGATCTGGCCTTGGACTAAATCAGGCATGGCTCTGGAGCCCCAAAGACCAGCTGAAAGGGAACTCTTCCTCCTAAGAGTAGATTTAGAGTTGGAAAAGACCCAGGATCTTGACCAGCCTCTGACACATACTGGCTGGGTGACTCTGGGTAAGTCACCTAACTGCTCCAGACCTCAGTTTCCAAATTCATAAACAGTAGCAAGATTATACTATTGACCTTTTAAGGTTGCTTCCAGCTCTAACATCTCCCCGTCGTTGACCCTTACTGGCTAGCTAATCTAGATTCCACTGGGCCAGTATGACCCAGTGGAAAAGTCACAGCCCTTGAAATAAGCAGACCTGAGTTCAAATCCCAACCGGTATACCCACTAGCTATGAGAATCCTTTCTTTGCCAAGTACTAAGTCTGGCATGAATGTAGTGAGCCTCTGGGACCACTAGGTAACCTAAGACCAGTGACCTGGCCCACATCAGAAATGGAGCAGGTCAGAGCAGCTATGTAAGCCAGCATGTGGGGGCTGGCTGGCCTTCAAGGAGCCACTGTACTTCCAGCCTGGATGAAATAGGGGGAGACTGAAAAAAAAAAAAAAGAAATAGGGGGAGACGGGTCTCCAAAAGACAAAAACAAAACAAAAAGGGAACCAGTGGCCGTCTGAACACGTAGGGAGCTTCCTATCCCCGGGGGTGTTCAAACAGACACTGGATGACCATTATGTCAGGAATGTCGTAGAAGGGATTTCAGCTGTCCGGGGATTATGGGCTAGGCACGATGATCTCTCTGAGATCCCGTGTTTCTATGAAGGAATGGAGAGGACTTGGGAGTCTCGGAATAAGAGACGAGAACCACGGAGGGTCAGCTAGGAGATTGTTGCAGTGCTCTAGCTTGTGAGATGATGAGGGCATGCTCTAGGGCAGAGCAGAAATGGGGGAAATGGGGAAAAAAAGGAATCTGAGCTATGCCACGTACTGGTTGTGAGACTTTGAACAAGTCACCATTGCAGAGGTTCAAGTTTCTCATTTGCCAAATGGAAAATTTTACTACCTACCTTCCAGAAAGCTCTTGTTAGGGTCAAGGGAGATAACAGTGGGCACAAACCTTGGTGGAGAATGGAGAGTCCCACATCCTCATTTCACAATGAAATGTGAAGGAAATAAGGTCCAGAGAGGGAAGTGACTTGGTCAAGGACCACATAGGTATTAAATACCAGACCTGGGATTTGAGAGATATCCTGGTTTGTAATACAGTGCCTGATCCCCTCTGCCATTGGGGAAGGAGAAGTTTGGACGGGAGGGCAGCGTTTGGGACTGTGGTTTTATTCATGTTGAGAATTCCAAGTGAGCACATTTTTCTCTCCCAATGCAGAACAGCAATGGTTTTCCTCCGTATGGTCTTTTTTTTTTTTTTTCAAGTCCTTACCTTCTGCTTAGAATCCATACTTAGTATCACTTGCAAGGCAGAAGAGCAGTAACTGCTAGACAGTTGGGGTTAAGTGACTTGTCCAGGGTCACATAGCTAGGAAGTATTATCTGAGGACAGATTTGAACTCAAGTTTTCCTGTCTTTAAGCTTGGCACTGTAACATTAAGCCACTTAGCTGCCCCTTTCCACATTATTGTCTTTTTAAAAAATCAACTCTTGCTTTCTGCATTAGAATCAATATTGCATATTGTCCAAGGCAGACGAGCAGTAAGGGCTAGGCAATGGGGGTTAAGTGACTTGCCCAGGGTCACATAGTAAGAATATCTGAGGCCAGATTTTAACTCAGGACCTCCCAGCTCCAGGCCTGGTGCTCTATCTACTGTCCCCGTTATATTATTAAAAAGTTTCTTGAGTTATTCACTATCAGGTTAATCGCTTTGCCCCAGGCTGCTTCACCAGCCAATATTAGAGACTCAAACCCATGTCTTTCTGTCTCTGAGGCCAACTGTCTATCTGCTGCCCTAGGTTGCTCTTGTGGTACTGTGGGAGAAACAGCCCAGTTGTTACCCAAGAAAGAAATGACAGCATGGGGGATGGATATCAGAGCCAAGCCAGGGAGAGGAATGTGCACAGGTTGGCCAGATTCCATCTGAATCCTGGGGGTGACACAAGAACAGGTCAGAACCAGCAGATGTGGGCTCTGGCTGGAGGCCTGGAATCTGGGCCCCAGGCTTGGCTGTTCCAGGAATCCAGGCAGACACAGGGGAAGGTTTTGCTGGCACTGGGGACTGGCAGACTCAGAGTCACAGAGATGAGGCTGGATGAAACCCAGGAGGGACCTTAGAAAGGATCAGGTACAACCCTTCATTTTACAGAGAGACAAACTGAGGCCTGGAGAGGGGAAGGGGCTTGTGCAAAGGTGCACAGCTTCTGAGTGTTAGAGGTGGGGCCTGAACCCACGTCTCCTGGTTCTAAGCCCATCACTCTGCTTCGCTTCTCACCCATTTCAGGTGTTTGCTTTTTTTTTTAAAGTCTCACTCAGAGCTTTGGAATTAGACAACTGACTGTCAGTATTTGTGTTTCAAAGAAATCTCTCCCAGGATAGGAGGAGGGAGAGGGAGAAAGGGATGGAGAGACTGAAAGGGGAAGAGAGACAGACAGAGACAGAGACAGGGAGGGAGAGACACAGAGAGAGACAGAGAGACACAGAGAGAGGACAGGGAGACAGAGAGACACAGGGAAAGACAGAGATAGACAAGGAGACAGAGAGACAGACATACAAAGAGACAGAAAGCTACAGAAAGAACTGATAGAGACAGACAGAGACAGTCAGAGAGACAGAGGGAGATAGAGACAGAAAGACACAGAGACAGACACAGAGAGACAGATGGAGAGAGACACAGAGAGAGAACAGGGAGACAGATAGACATAGGGAAAGACAGAGATAGACAAGGAGGCAGAGAGACAGACATACAAAGAGACAGAAAGATACAGAAAGGATAGAGGGACAGAGAGACAGGGAGATACATACAAAGAAACAGAAAGGCACAAAGAGAACAGATACAGAAAGACAGAGACAGACAGAGACAGAGAGAGAGACAGAAAGACAGAGAGGACAGAGAGACAGACACAGAGAGACAGGTGGAGAGAGAGAGAGAGAGAGAGAGACAGACAGACAGACAGACAGACAGACATAGAAACAGAAAAACACAGAGGACAGAGACAGACACAGAGACACAGGGAAAGACAGAAACATTCAAAGAGCTAGAGACAGACATACAGAAGACAGATAGACACAGACACAGAGAGATAGAGAGACACATACAAAGAGACAGAAAGACAGAGAGAGGAAACAGACAGAGAGAGAGTGTGTGTGTCTCATTTCCTGCTCAGTCTTTCCTTTTCTCTTTTCTCTCTCCTCTGTCAGCATAGGGGATGGAAGGAGGCAGGCAGGGAACTGGATTCGGGCTGGTCTCCATGCAGTCTCTGGCGGCCAATTAGCCCTAGTGTTTCTAGTGAAGCTTTGGATCTAGGGATGGTGAATAGCATAGCCCAGGGGTGTCAAGTACAAACATTAAAATTTAATGCCCTGCGATTTTCCCTCTGTGATTCTCGCACATGCTCTGCGCCGGGCATTACTGCTGTTTGTGAGCTGAACAGCCTTTGGTCCTGGCCACCACAGCAGCCAAGCCGGCCTGCCCTCCTTCTTATCCATCTCCCCAGGGAGCCCCAAGTGAACCTGATTTAACCCATCTGACCACAGAGAGGCCTTCAGACAGAATGTCATTTCTGGATGTCGCCAAACTCATTTTCTTCAAGGGGGTAAAAAAAAATGGGAAAGGAGGAGGAGAAGGACAAGGAGGAGGAAGAGGAGGAGGAGGAGGACAAGGAGG
>NW_025353163.1:0-2102 GCF_016433145.1 Gracilinanus agilis
AGAAAGGGAGGGAGGGGGAGGAGAGGGAAGGAGAGAAAGAGAGGGAGAGAGGAGGAGGAAGGGAGAGAGAGAGACAGAGAAAAGAAGAGAGACAGAGAGAAGGGGGGGGATAGATGGATGGATGGATTCACACACCCAGAATATTTTATATTTACTTATCTGTGTACTTGTCATCCTCACTATACCCAGCCTCTAAAAGAATGCAAGCTCCCTGAGGACAGACACTATTGATACTCAAGGAATGGAATGGCATCTGAAGCCTAGCCCATCTACTTTTCTTCAGATCTTTTATTCCTCCTGCTTCTGGATCTAAGAGGTCCAATCCTAGGACTAACAGAAAATAGCTCCCATAAGTCCTAGAATTGTTTTCATGGTTCAAAGGGCCATCAACATGTCCCCAGCAGAATTTGAATTTTTCTGCTAAGATCCGGAGGACCTAAGAAAGAGCAAACCAGTGAAAGTTTCAGAAAGACTGATTTAGACTAAGCTGAGGGAAAATTTCCTAAGGACTGAAGCTCTCCCCAAATGGAGGCAATATGGTACAGAGGAAAGAGAACTTAAATCAGGAGGGCCTGAGTTCAGATCCCAGCTCTGAGTTGGGCTGATTGTGTGAATTTGGACAAGCCTTTGGACTTCTCAAATCCTCAGGCACTTATTAAATGCCTACTATGTGCCAGACACTGTGCTAAGGGTTGGGAAAACAAAGAAAATCAAGATTCAGCCACTGCTCTCTAGGAGCACACAGTCTAATGAGGGAGACAATATGCAAGCAACCATGTATAGACCAGACAAAACAAGTTGGAAGTAATCAATTAACATTAAGGCTTCTTGTGGAAGGTGGAATTTTGTCTCGGACTTGGAAAAAGCCAGGGCAGCAATCTAGAGACAGAGATGAGGAGAGAGAGAATTCCAGCCACACTGGGAGAGAATTCCAGAGAAAATGCAGTCAGGAGAAAGAGTGTCTCCTGAAAGAATAGCAAGGATTATCCCTTTACAAGATACATCCTTTTCCCCACAGTGATAGTAGCACCAGTTAATACCTAATTCATATGATGGTGTTGAGGAAAATGCTTTGCCAAGCCTGAAGTGCTATAGAAATATGATTTATTGTGATAAATGGGTTCTTTTTGCTCATGGACCTTTTTTTTAAAACCTTTCACCTTCAAGCTTAAAATCAACAAAAGATCAGTTCCAAGGCAAGCAGCAAGAGTTAGGCAATTGGGGTTAAGTGACTTGTCCAGGGTCACACAGCTAAGAAGTATCTGAGAACAAATTTGAATGCAGATCCTCTGGACTGCTGGCTTGGCTCTCAATCCACTGAGCCATTCAGCTGCCCTGCCTAACCTGTGAGTCTTTAAATAAAAGCTAAATAAACAACCACTTGGAAAAATTGTAGAGAGGATCCATATTCAGGTATAGGTAACTCCATGGTCTCTGAAGTCTCTTCCCTTTACTCTGATATTCTGTGATTCTATATAATTCTCATTGCTGCCACCATACCTTTTCTTCAAGGATCTTAAGAGTTTCTGTTGTTTGTTTTGTTGTTGTTGGGTTTTTAAAAAACCCTTACCTTCCTGTGTATTGGTTCCAAGGCAGAAGAGTGGTAAGGGATAGGCAATGGGGGTCAAGTGACTTTCTCAGGGTCACACAGCTAGGAAATGTCTGAGGACACATTTGAACCTAGGACCTTCTTGCAGCTCTCAATTCACTGAGCTACCCACCTACCAATATGGGGGGGTTTGAGAATGGTCAGCACCATTCCCAACCCTTCATTTGGCCTGTTGACTTAGAAAAACACAGAATCGCCAAAGTAGTCATAAAACCAAATTTTTGATCAGGAAAGAGACAGATCCTTAATAATCCGCTGCTACACAGAGCCAAGCACTAAATGCTACACAGAGTTGAAATCCTGGGGGCTCTGGGGACAGTGTCTCTGAGAGGATCACCATGCTAGATGATTCTCCAAAGAACAATAGAGCATGGGGATCTTATATACCTTTTGGGGAACTAAAGACAGGGAAGTATGATACATATCATACTTCCCTGTCCTTAGTTCTCCATATATATATATATATATATATGGAGAGAGAGAGAGAGAGAGA
>NW_025353164.1:0-9938 GCF_016433145.1 Gracilinanus agilis
CCTCTCCTCTCCTCTCCTCTCCTCTCTCTCTCTCTCTCTTCCCTTTCCCTTTCCCTTTCCCTTTCCTTTTCCCTTCCCCCCCTTTCTCTCTGACTCTTTTGTCCTATAAGATTAAATACATATAAATATTTTTGGCTACTCACGTGTGGTCAGTATCCCTAAAATCTGTTAACTACATTTGATAGTTAGCAGTGCAGCATTTAGAATAACCATCATTTATATTCTTGTTCTATTTCACAGTCCCATCTTCTTCTCTGAATATGTTTCCTCAATAATTCCCTTCATGCCAATTTTTGCATGTAGATCATCAATGAAAATATGCTACAGCCTAGTTATCATACATCATTTCATTTCTTTGAATTACTCACAATTTTGATTCTTTACTGATTACAGTGTTCTGAGATATGTAATTATTAAGCATTACTCAAAGAGCCTAGCCATATACTGAAATAAAACTTTATTAATCCAGGTACAATGAATTGATTTTTAAGATAATTCAGATACACATTTGTATTTTATTGATTGAAAAGTTCAAAATAGGTAGCAAAACATTAATTTTATACTTGTGGCACAATATTGCATAATGTGAGATTTGAAAATTAGAATTCTTCATTAACTTATTATATTTCCATATTTACTTATACTTAAAACTGATGAAACTACATTTATTTTAGAATATTTTAAAGATTGGATGAATTTTTAAAAAATGTTTATTCCAAGCATACACACACTTTGCTAAGTACTGAGAATATAAATATTAAGCAAGCAAGACAGTTCCTACTCTCAAGGAGCTCACTCTCTCTAATAGAGTAAAACGGTTTTAAAAGGGGAGTCAAAGTAGGAAATGGGGATGTGGATAAGGCATGTGTGCACCTGGTTTGTTAATGACTGAGAAATGGTGTGATGGCCTATTTCTAAGTAAAATAAGGTGAAAACATGAATATTAGACTTCAGGGTCCTAGGAGCAGAATCTGAATTCCAGTAACAGAATGTAGGTAGTGTGGTTTGGAAACTCCAGGACTAATTATTCCCATCCTTCCTTATTCCTTGTTCCCTTTCCTGATTTTCTTTATTTAAGAATTAATGCATTTTATTGTACTGTTTTATCTGGGCTACAATGTAGTTGGAGTAGGAAAAGATAATGATCCCTTCTCTTGTGGTACCTTAGGAGTAGGAAAAGACAATGATCCCTTCCCTTGTGGTACCCTAGGAGTTACAGTGGACAGAGAGATAGTCTCAAAGTCAGGAAGATCTGAGTCCAAGTCCTTCCTATGATATAGATTGGCTGTATATCCCTAAGTGAATCACCTAACTTCTTATTGCCACAAGTAAGCCCATAAGACTGTACCTCGAAACAGAAAGACCTGTGTTGTCTTGTCTCTGACTCTTATTGGCTATGAGATCCTGGGCAAATCACTTGTCAGTACTCTAGGCATCTCAGTATACGTTGCAAAGAAGGTTCTGTCCTTCATTAGGAGAAGTAGTTCCTTACCTGAGAATTCTCTGTATCAGTGAACATCAAATATTTCACAGTGAATGAGAATCAGGACTGGATCTGAGATTTCGTTGGGAAAGGAAATTTCTGGGAAAGGACACTCCTTCCACTAGCTCAGGTTGTACCATCTCTGCAATGAATTATGTAGAACACAGATAAAGTACCAAATCTTATGGTCTTTTCTTGGTCCTCATCCTACTCAATATATTTTTTGGGAGGTACATTTGATGCTATTGACCAACCCCATCTCTCTCTATTTCTACTCTCTGAGTATTTGTAATATTACTTACTCTTATTTTTCCTGCTACCTGCTTAACTACTCTTTTCCAATATCCTTTACTTGTTCATTCAAATAATACTCCTTAGCTGTGAGTATTCTCCAAGGTTCTGCATTGACACCCTACTCATCTCTATATATCTTCCCTTGGGGAACTCATCAGCTGCCATTGGTTTACTTATCATCTCTATACGATAATTCTCAGACTCTTCCATGTGCTTTCAAACTTGAATCACTTATAGTCTGTTGGACATTCCAAAGTGAATGACCTAGAGACATTTCATCAAACTCAACATGTGCAAAAGAGGATTCAATGTCTTCCCCTTCTTCCTACCCCTCTCCCAAACTTTCTCATTTCAATGGAAAGCATGGCCATTCTTTAAGTTCTCCAGGCTTGTAACCTTGACACTTTCCTCTGCTCTTCACTCTCTCTCACTTTGTATCCATAATCAATAGCAAAATCTTTCTCTTCCCCAGTCCTTTATGATAACCTCTCTTTTCATCCACTTTCTCTCTATTCATACAGCTCTTAACTTAGTTCAGGTCCTTATCACTTCTCACCTCTATAAATATAATGGCCTTCTAAGTGGTCTTTCTACCTCTTCAAGCCTTTCCACTTCAACCCATTCTTTGCAACGCTGCTAAAGTGAATTTCCTTATGTGTAGCTCTAGTTATGTACTCTCCTACTTTATGAAGTCCAGTAGTTTTTCGTTGCCTCTAGAACAAAATTTAAACTCTGCTTTTAAAGCCCTTCACAACCGTGGCCCCAGCCTATCCTTCCAGATTCATTCTATGTTATTCTCCTCCCCATATTCTGCAATCCAGCCAAACTAGTTTATTTTTTTTTCTGTTTCTCACATAATATAATCAGTTGTTTATCTCTGTGCATTTGTGTTGGCTCTGTCCTGTGCTTAAAATGCAATCCCTTCTCACCTCACAGAATATGCTTTTTGCTGCATGAAGTCTTTACCTAGAACTCTTTATCAAATTACCTTGTATTTAATTCTTTTGTACTTATTTTTAATTATTATCTTTATGTTTATTCTGTAGGTGTTTATCTACATCTACATCTACATCTATAAATATATGCATACACTTCAGTGTTTAGGTCCATAGGTATATATGTCTCTATCACTAGAAAATAAATTCCTTGTAAGTAGAAATTGTTTGATTCATTGTACTTGTGTCCCTAGTGCCTAGCTTAGAGAGTACTATGTAATAGCAGTCTAATAAAGTTACAAAGAAATATATGTGTATATATATGCACATGTGCATCAAGAAAAATATGTATATGTATGTTAAAAAACTCAGTGAATAGAGTAAGGAAGACCTGAGCTCAAATCTGACCTTGGACACTTATTAATAGTGTGACTTAACCTTTTAACCTCTGTTTGCCTCAGTTTATTTAACTGCAAAAGAGGGAAAACAACAACATATCTCTCAAAAGTATTATGAGGACCAGAAGAGATAATATATGTAAAGTACACAGTACAGTGTTTGGCACATAAAAGGCACTAAATCTATACTTCATTTTCCTTCTCTTCCCTTCCCATGTATTTATCTTGAGAAAAGCAATCATTTCCTTAGTTTTATGTTATAGTCAAAAATTTATCAAACTTTAATAACCAAGTTATTATGGAAGTTTTCTTGGGGTCTCATGTGAAAGACCTTTTAACTATCAGCTTTTTAAAATACTGATATGATGTTTTTTCTGGCAATCAGAGTCACTCGAAAAAATTCAGATTACTCAAAATATCTGCCCCATATTATCTGCTAAAACTTCGTATTTATTTTTGACATCTTGTACCATGTCAACGCTTTTCTATCATGTCATATTGTATTATGCCAGCTTACAGAGGGAAGAAGCCTAACGGGATGTGACACCATGCAAGTGACGCTGTGACATGTGTAATTTAAAAACTACACTGTTGTTGGAAGCAGGCACCTGCAATTAATTCAAATCTTGGAAATTCAAGATGAAATTGTTGCACTCAACAAAAAAGGTCTGTGAACTAAAGAATAAAGGAATTCTCTGCATTTTATAGATTGAAAGTGTGACTTTCAGGAAATTTCATGTCCTGACAATATTATAATTATTAAGATCCTCAGAGCAAAATACTACTTAAGGATATAATTTAGAATTTGTCTATTTTTTCCCCCTGATGTTGTGGAGATAGATCTCAAAACGACTGAAGTGGACAATCACTAAAAGGAGGGCTATTTTCTATTTTGATATTTCAGTCACATACCTTACCTGCCCAGTATAAAATAAAGATGATAAAAATGTCCTTACCACTCATAGAATATCAGTGCACTATTGTTATAACAAAAAAATTAAAAAATTTGTATCATAAATAATCAATGGGATAATGTTGGAGAGAATTCCCTTAAGGTTTTGTCCATATCTCCAAAGAAGCACAGGATACTTTAATCTAAAACTCAATTGTACCACAAATATCTGGATATTTTAATTGAAAAGGTATTCTTTCATTCTTAGCTATTTGACATCTGCCTCTACTTTTAATTTCACATTCATGCATATACATACTATGTAAGATTTTCAAAATAAATCTGAAAAAAGTATGGTTTAGAGTTTCATTATATACTTCAATTTTTTTTTCTGGATTTATATACCTTTAAAAGGCTTCAGTTCATTTTACTTTTGTGAATTATACATTTATAAGAGAATCTACAAAAACAAGTTACAAAATAAATATGTAAAATAAAATGGCAATAAAACCCTCAACATGTTATAGCATAGATTTGAATACAGTGAAAAAAAGTTAGCAAACAATAAAAAGAAATATATATTTCCTTCGAATGTTTCTTAACTTTTTTCACTATCATTGGATTCAATGTGTATGCTCTTCTGTTAATCTTTTGTATCAATTTATTTCTAAAATATTTCCATATTTTTGCATTCTTATTTATTTTATGCTACTATAATATAATATAGCATGACAACATTATATTATATTAATAGTTGACAATTTATCCACTCATCTAACCAATGGAGGTTGGTTTCAATCATTTTATTATTAGCAGTAAAACATGTGTTTTGGTGAATAGTTTCCATTATCCTTTTCATGATAGTCTTAGAATAAAGTTTATAAAGTAGAATTTCTCAATCAAAGAGTATGATCAGTTTTGTAATTTTTAATGTATTTTGGTATACTGCTCTCCAGAAATTTAACATCAATCTACATCCTAATCAATAATTTAATAGTTGATCATTTTTGATCCAAATTTCTTATTCATTTACTCAATTTGTAATAAATGGAAACATGATAAAAATTAAAATTATTATGAACTTTTAAAATGTTATCATTAAGAACTTAATTGCAGAAGACTTCACCTTTAAATGGAGTTATTTTAACAACTAGTTAAAAGTTAATTTTCCTAGATTGTCATATTTATTGCCATATAATTAGGCAAAATGGTTCTTAATTACCTTAATTTGCTCTTCATTAGAGGTGAGATCACCCTTTTCATCCTTGATACAGTTATTTTAATTCTCTTCTTTCTTATTTTATTACATTAACTGGTACTTTATCTATTTTATTTGTTTTTTTTCTAAGTACCAGCTCATAGTCTTATTTATTATTTCAATAGTTCTTTTACTTTCAATTATATTAATTTCCTCTTTAATTTTTAGGATTTCCAACTTAGTTTTTACCTGGAGATTTTAAATTTGTTCTTTTTTCCTAAATGTTTAAGTTGCAAGCCTAATTCATTGATCTTTTCCCTTTCTATTTTGTTGGTATAGGCACTCAGAGATATACATTTTACCATGAGTACTGCTTTGGCTGTATCTAGTAGGTTTTGATATGATGTCTCCTCATTGTCATTCTATTTAATGAAGTCCATAACTGTTCCTATGATTTGTTTTTTGATGCACCAGTTTTGAAAAGTTAGAATATTTAATTTCCCATTAATTTAAAATTTACCTTTCCATGGACCTTTCTTAATTATAATTTTTATTGCATTATGATCTGAAAAAGTGGCATTTATTATTTATGCTTTTCTGCAGTTGTTTGCAATATTCCTATGCTCTAGTAAATGGTCAATCTTTTTATATGTACCATGTACTGCTCAGAAGAAGGTTTTTTATTCCTGTTTGGTTTTCTCCAGATATATATTAACTCTAATTTTTCTAGCATTTTATTCACTTCCCTTACTTCTTTCTTATTTATTTATTTATTTATTTATTTATCTATCTATCTATCTATTTATTTATTTATTTATTTTAGGTCAATTTATCTAGTTCTGAAAGTGGAAGGTTGAGATCCTCAACTAGTATGATCTTACTATCTATTTCCTCCTTGAGCTCCTTCAATTTTTCTTTTAGAAATCTAGATGCTATACCATTTGGTGCATAAATGCTTAGTGCATTAATATCCCAATTTTGCCACATCCCTTCCAACATTCATTACTCTCCCCTGCTGAGGTGATACTTCAGAGTTGTTTTGATTTGCATTTCTCTAATTAGAGATTTAGAACACTTTCTCATGTGCTTATTGATATTTTTGATTTCTTTATCTGAAAATTGCCTATTCATGTCTCTTGCCCATTTATCAATTGGGGAATGGCTTGATTTTTTTATACAATTGGTTTAACTCCTTGTATATTTGAGTAATTAGACCCCTGTCAGAGTTTTTTGTTATAAAGATTTTTTCCCAATTTGTTTTTTCCCTTCTGATTTTGGCTACATTGTTTTTGTTTGTACAAAAGCTTTTTAGTTTGATGTAATCAAAATAATTTATTTTACATTTTGTAATTTTCTCTAACTCTTGCTTGGTTTTAAAATCTTTCCTTTCCCAGAGATCTGACAAGCAAACTATTCTATGTTCACTTAACTTATTTATAGTTTCCCTCTTTATATTCAAGTGATTCACCCATTCTGAATTTATCTTGGTGTAGGGTGTGAGATGTTGATCTAAACCTATTCTCTCCCATATTGTTTTCCAATTTTCCCAGTAGTTTTTGTCAAATAGTAGATTTTTGTCCCAAAAGTTGGGCTCTTTGGGTTTATCATACACTGTCTTCCTGATGTCACTTACCCCAACTCTATTCCACTGATCCTCCCTTCTGTCTCTTAGCCAGTACCATATTGTTTCGATGACCACTGCTTTATAGTACAGTTTAATATCTGGTACTGCTAGGCCCCCTTCCTTCAAATTTTTTTTTCATTATTTCCCTTGATATTCTTGATCTTGATCTTGATCCAAATGAACTTTGTTATAGTTTTTCCTAATTCAGTAAAAAAGTTTTTTGGTAGTTTGATAGGTATGGTGCTAAATAGGTAAATTCATTTGGGTAGAATGGTCATTTTTATTAGAGTCCCCTCCCCCTGCTGATTCAATTGACCATTGAGAAGCTGATAACTTAAAACTTGCCTCAGACTTAAGTGTAAACTTTTGATTAAGTTGGGGGCTGTGTACTTGATCCACTTAGGCATACCCTAGATTGTCTGGTCTTGGAGCTCCCAGACCTGAGCTTTAGGCAAAAAGATCAGTACTTAGTACTATCAACTACCCCAAAGTGTGAACTAAGTCCTTATCTCAAGCTCAGACTAGAATTCCATGAACTTGGCCTCCAGACTTCTACACAGGTTTGAAATTTCAATGGGTATGGGTTGGTTTGTACCACTATTTGTCCAGGCAGGATCTCAGGGTCTGGAAGTTGTCTTGGGCATAGTTTCCTGAACTTTTGAACAGCAGATGTGGGGTATGTGTGTGATTTGTTCCTGGCTTGCTCTTCCCTCCTTGCTACAGCTTCTTGCTGGGTCTACTCTCCTCTCACCCCTGTACAGGCTCCAGATGTTCTTTGCCTACCTTTTGGGTTTTCCTTTTCTTGAAAGTTGTTTCACTCTGTCTCCTTGTTTGTCTTTTTCACTCCTGTCTTCGTTTTGTGGTGATATTTTAATCTTGATCAGAGAGGATTCTCATGGTGGCACAGAACTGCTCTGGATTATTCCACTATCTTGGCTCCAACCATGGAAGTCCCCAGAAACTCTAAAGGTTAATTTTCTAAATATTTTGGGAGTTATATTAAGACAGCAAAAGAAAGGAAAAATAAATTTCTTTTATCTATCCTCAAAATTTCCATTGTACAAGGAAATCCTAGATTTTACTTTTTCTGTCCCTTAAATTGAAGTGGTCTTTGAAGTCAACCAGCTCTCTTGGTATGATCAGGAGAAAATAAGTTGGAATAAATGGTGTAGGAACCCAATATTTGAGAGCATATTACATTGATTTCTGAAGTAAAGGGAAGTGGGTAGAAAAAGCCAAAAGCTCAGAACAGATTAACCTGCTGTAAAACTTATAAAGAAGACAAAATGAGTAAATATTAAAGAAAATTATTCAATATAATGAATGAAAACTGCATAAAGTAGGATAACTATTGGAAAATTTCCCATGAAACAGAAGGCAATAAATCCTATGCCTCCTCTAGGAATAATTTGACAAAAACAAAACAAAACAAAACAAACAAAAATCCTCCAGAGTAGTTCAGAAAAGAAATTACAGAATGAAAAGAAAAAATAATAATAAAGCATTAAAGTCCTCAAGGGAAAAAAATCAAAGAGCTGATAATTTTTTAACAAAATGAAGGATCTATCCCAAAGATTTGAGGTGTTGGGGGAAAAAAGAATAGTAGATTGGAACTCAAAAATATAGCAATGGAGAAAATGGACAGAATATAACTAAAAGACATACCAGAAAAGCAAAGAGCTCTATATAATTTAGGGGATTTAGCATGTGTAGAGATAATCTTATGTTTAGAGGTTTCCTAGAAAAAAAAACAGATATATTAAAAAGTTTGAATACAACACTTCAAGAAATAATACAAGAAAATTGCCCAGGAATATTGGAATCAGAAGACAAAGCTGAGATCAATAGCATCCATAGATGGTTGATATAGCAGATCTAAAGTTTAATTCATCAAGAGATGTGGTAGTCAAATTTTGGAAATTCTTATTTAGTGCAAGTGGTCTATAGAAAGCTCATTGCTTACCAAGAAAAATAAATTCAAACCATTAAGTTTAACTATAAACTAACTATGTGAGTAGTAATTGAGAAATCAAAGAAGAAATTGTAGTATGATATTCTAAAATGCAAAGGAATCAATTTTCACACAATAATGACACAAAAATTATCCTAATCATCAATCTAAAAAATGGTCTTTTTACTAAGGAGAAGAGCTTACAGTTTCCAAAAAGTTACAGGTGATTAGAATATTTAACATGCAAAATTTTCCAATAAAAGAAATACAAGAAAGGTAAATGAAAACAACTAATAAGAAAAGACTAAGCAAATCATGGTCCTTATGTTTATAGGATAAATATATATCAGAATATACACAAATATATTCACATATGTACATATATGTGTGTGTGTGTATGTATGTACTTGCCAAAAAGAATCTAAGAGTCAAAATATCAAAAGGAAAGGAGGTGAAAGTAGGAAGAAGTGAATTAATATTCTGGGTCTAAAAACCTCTATTCTCGTATAAGATCATTGATTAGCGAAGAAGGGTGGAGCTTGGGAAGTGAGGGGAGAAGAATTAAGAGGGAGTTGAAGGTATATTCCTGATTAAGCATTAGGGCCCATTTGAAGAGAGTGAATGATCTGGGGTCATTATGGAATATTCTCAGGGTATGGATATAATGAAGACCTTAAAATGTGTTGTTTTAATTTTTTTTGGTGGGGGAAGGGTTTCTCTGTGGAGGCTTTCTTTTCAGAATAGAGTTATGCTCCCAGCACAATATCTTACCCTATAAGAGGATGAAGGTGGTAGTGATGGGGTTGGGGGTAGGGATCAGTTAAATTGAAAATAGAGAGCAGATGTGGGAAAATGGGGACACTAATACACTGTTGGTAGAACTGCAAACTGGTCCAACAATTTTGGAAAGCAATTTTGAATTATGGCCTGAGAATTATAAGACCATGCAAAACTGTTTAACCCAGCAATATGGTTTCTGAGTCTGTTTCCCAAGGACATTAGGGAAAAATGAAAAGGATGTATATTGCTTCTAGTACACCACACCGGCTCAAAGAAAAAAAAATAGAAAATAGAAAAAATAAAATCATAAGGAAAAGCTTCTTTTTCCTTCCTTCCTTCCTTCCTTCCTTCCTTCCTTCCTTCCTTCCTTCCTTCCTTCCTTC
>NW_025353165.1:0-4496 GCF_016433145.1 Gracilinanus agilis
ATATATATATATATATATATCAAATCAATCATCAATAAGCAACAAAAGTTTCTCTTAATTCAAATAAAGCTTCCTAATCCTATGGAGGGAGGTGCAATTGTAGGGAAAATTGACCAGTGTCTGCACTAGAATCTTTTTATTTCTCTATTAACTTCTACTGGGGACCTCAAGAAGGAGCTAATGAACCTTCAGTGAAAACAAACCAATGAATCAGTGATAGCTGTGGAAGAAGACTCTTTAGACATTTAGTATTTTCTTCCCTTCTCTCCTCTTCTTTCTTCTTCCTATTCTGGAGTCTTGGGGGAAAATCAAAAGAAATAAGCTTTAAACCTTTCATAAATGTATCTATGAAAGGAGTAAAGAAATGAAAAATCTGGGAAGGGAAGAATTAAGAGGAGAGGCAGTCAAAGAAAGCTTGAAGTTTGTATTGGAATACGGCTAAATACATCTCTTCTACTTTTTAATATAAGCATATGGGGGCATGCTACATCTCACAGCATGTCTCCCCAAACAAACTACCACCCAGATCAAAGTACTCTGGATCTTCAGATTTCTAAGGGTTTTATAGCTTTTTTATGGATGATATGTATATTTGTGGGATGATGTGTCCAAGATTTACGGTAAAAATACTATTATTATTTTTCATATTATGACTATTTCTTTAAATAGTAATCCTTTGAATTAATGTCCTCTAGCAAACTAGTAAAATAAAAACTTCTGTGAGGGAAAGGGGTGTATGAACTACAGTTTTTAAGCAGGTGATCAAAGTTTGAGCTTCTCTGCCTCCAGCTTTTGGCTTCAGCTGGAATCTTCAGCTGATGTAGTACTACTGTTACTCACAAAAGGAAAAGGGTAGATTTTGCAGTCCCTCCTTTGGCCTCTATACCCATAATCTTAAACTACAGCATTTTTAGAAAGGAAAGACCCTCACACAGATCGCTATCCTTAGGCTGAGGAAAAACAAAAACAAGAAAGAAAAAAAAACATCCTTATGAGTGTTTCTCTGTCTTAGGGAGAATCTGTCATTTGTTAAAGCTCTGGCATTTTCTATCCAAAGCAAATTCCTAGCCTCAGGAGCCAAACCCTTTGGCAAACAGAACAACCAACCTACAAAGCAGTGCCTTCAGGTACTAAACCTATTCTTTAATCTCAGTTTATGCTTACCAAGAGTGGAGTCTGCTTGAAGCCTCTAGCCAAATTGATTTCAGATCAGAAGGTCCTTTAACTCCCTCACTAATGTCCAGTTTCTAATCTGTACACACTAAGCATTTTTCTAGAAGAGGTTCTTAATCTTTTTTTTTTTTTTGGTCATGGCATTCTGGTGAAAACATTGCATCCTTTTTCAGAATAATATTTTAAAATGCATAAAATGAAATACACAGAATCTCTAAGAAGTGGCTTGTAGACATTATGCTGGGTGCAACTGGGAATCTGGAGGGAAAGAGGTGTGCAGTGTGGAGACTTAATTAGACTGCTCTTGTTGTTTCTCTCTCACTTTTACTAATAAATAATCATAACTTAATATACAGTCTCCAAGATTAGTTTTAACTATTAATGGATATCAAGTTACACCTTGTATTTTATCTTCTCCAAACAATATACAGATGAGATGTAGTGGTCAGTTAACCTTTTCGACCACTATCAGCATATTCATGTACTAGCATGCTCTGATAACATAAAGTCTCACACAATTTTTAATGAGATTATTTCATTATGTGTAAGCGTTAGATAAAAATCATAAAATTATACAAACTATAGTAAATTGATTAACCTGAGAGAGATGAAAGCTAATGTCATTAGTAATTTAATTTTTAATGCATCTGAGAATATATATCCATTATTTTGAATCCTGCATCTGGTTAGCTATCAACAAGGGAGAGCCATGCAGGGCACAGTGAAGCTAGATTTATAAGCACATGCGCCATTTTATTATTCCTTAATCTAATGTGATCTGATCTTTTAGAGTAAGTAAGTAGTTTAGTCAAAGGAATACTGGGCCTAAATTCAGGAAGACCTGAGTTCAAATACAAAACTTAGACATTTACTCCAGCCTCATACATTTACTAGGTTAGTTGTGTGACCCCTTGCAGGGTTTTTGTGGAGATCAAATAAGATATTTGTAAAAGCACTTAGTATATGGCATGTGACAAGTACTACATACATGCTTATTCTTGTTCCCTTCCTTTTTTGGTACTTGTTCCCTAGACATATTTAGCATCTATTTTTGTAAGCTGGACCTTTATATTTGCCTTATTATAAACTAATATTTTAAATAATGTAACATTTTATTATTGTTGTTGTAAATAATAATAGCATTTATATAGCACTTGAAGATTTGCAAAGTGCCTTATAAATATTATTTTATTTTATCCTTCAAATACTGGAAAGAGAGGGGGAATAGATACTATTATTATCTCAATTGGGCAGATGAGGTAACTGAGGCAGAGGTTAAATGACTTGTCCAGCATTAGACATAATTAAGTTTCTGAAGTTATATTTGAACTCGAGTCTTCCTGACTCTAGACGCAGTTCTCTATCCACTCTAAAATGCCTCTAAAACTGTGTTTTAAAACACAATTAACCTATATGTACATTAATAAAAATCTTAATATATAATTAGGACACCTGAAATAATATCATAGCCAATTTCTTAAGTTTGCTTAATTTGTTCAAGAAACTGTATTCAAGCATTACTGCATCAGTAATACTGAAATCTTCTTGGAACACTAATATACCAAACTATGTAATCAACTATCTCCAAATAATTAGGTTTAGCACATAATTGCTAATTGTATTTGCACTTGTTATTACAGAACACAGTACTTGAAACACTGTACTTAGAAAGTATAACATATAATCATCCTGGATCCAATTTTCCCCCAACCCCTGAAAATAAGATCAAAATTATCTGATTCTACATCTCATAATAGTGAGAAATATAACTTTCCAAAAAGGTATTCTTGAATGAATATCTTTTTTTTAGAAAGCCATAATGTAGTCCTTTTAAGTACAGACCCTTTATAAAAGAAAACAAATGCTTACTATCATTTGGTATCAGATAGCAACTCAAATGGATCACTTGGTGATTTGTCTATATGCAACCTTTCAAATTCATTTATACAAGTTAATGAAAACTAATCTCCAATTGGCTATTTTGTAAGTAAAGACCACATTTTTATTTTTTTCTTGTTTTGCCCATATCAAGCTATTAAATTTTGTAATGTCAGATCACATGCTTGATATTTCCTTATTAGTTATTAATTCCATCTATCAATTTAGCTTTCTCCCTGAGAATTCTTATCGGGTTCCTATAATTAAAATTTAAAAATTAGGCCATAATATGAACCATAATACTTGTTTTGGACAATGCAAAGATGATACAAATGTAGACTTCTCATGGAGAACATTTTCCTAACAATTATAGATGTCTAAGATTGGAATGGGCTACCTGCAAAGTTGGTAGATTTTCCCTAGTTATGTCTTTAGACAAAATTTGTAGGACCATATATCAGGGACATTGAAGAGGAGATTGACATTCAGTTATGAGTTGTATTAGGTGACCTGGGAGGTCCTTTCAACTTAAGATGCTTTAAATCTGTGAAATCATTAAAAGCATCTCCCAAATTGTCACTATCTTTGTGCAGTTCTGCTTGATTGTAACTATTTTTTATATAATTTGGAAAGTTATTTAGATGTATCTAATGCAGATACTAAAATTACAAGTGCAATATAGGGCCAGTTCAAGAACTTTCCTCACAACTGAAC
The DNA here is from genome assembly GCF_016433145.1 of Gracilinanus agilis. Taxonomy (NCBI): domain Eukaryota; kingdom Metazoa; phylum Chordata; class Mammalia; order Didelphimorphia; family Didelphidae; genus Gracilinanus; species Gracilinanus agilis. The sequence goes on from NW_025353165.1 coordinate 3,766, forward strand.
TTGGTGGTAGACCAAATGAACTGTTAAGGTAAATAAGTTCTAAATCTCTGATCCTTTGATCTTTTCTGATCCATATCAACTTTGAACTTCTAAAAATGTCTACATTCCTTTCTGACTTTGCTTCACTTTTCTGTTTAACTAAAGAAATCAGTATGAAAGAGATTTTTAAAAGGACTTAGTGCTATATTACTTGGCATTTAAAGCACATTTTCCCTCTTATTCCTTTTGCCAAACCATAGTGTAGGCTGTAACTACCCACAGTCAAAGCAAAATGATGGCATAGGGTCATCATTCTGGGGTGACTGAGAATGATTTCCCCTGCATTACCAAAATAATGCCATTAGTGTTTTGATTTATCTGTGGATAACTAGCAAGTCTAGATATTTGTTTCTTTAAATAATCCCTCATTTCATCAGTAGGGGGTATACCTTATACCAATATAAATCACAACCCTCCAAATCTTAACATATTGTTTTCATGGGTTACATAAATTAAAAAAAAATTATTGGTATTCAGCCTTCTGGAGATAAGCCTTTCTACACTGAACTAGCCTGAACTTCAAACAACAGAACCATGTTATATGCATACTCAAAACCTTCCTTCCACAGTTTGCATTTTGTTGACAAAATCTTTTAGAAACCAGATTCAACTACATGCTGCAATAAATAAGACGTTAGTGTAGAGACAAGTATACAACAAAATTCAAAAAGGGAATATATATAATATATTAT
>NW_025353166.1:0-8103 GCF_016433145.1 Gracilinanus agilis
AAGAGAGAGAAGGCGAAGAGAGGGGGAGGGGAAGAGAGGGAGACGGAGAGAGACAAGGGAGGAAGGAGAGAGCGAGAGCTGTGGGAGGGAAGGGAGAGAAGCGGAGCAGGAGAGACACAGCAGACAGAGATACTGAGGGAGAGAGAGAAAACACACAAGCCCTCTAGCAGATGTCAATTTATGTCCCTCATATAAACGTTTAGAGGAATTCACAGATGGCAGATTTATAATGGATTAGTAAGAAAACTAAATGCTGGGCTGCCCCTAATCTCTAAAGCTCAGGTGGAGGGCATAGCAGGGACCTTCCATAGCCCACACCTCAGTGTCCTCATCAGGGACAAAATGCAGGGATGGGAAGGCCTCGGAGCTAACAAGGAAGGGTAGTTCTTACTGAAAGGGGCCTTCGTGCATTCAATCAACAGGCAATTAGGAAGCCCTACTCCAGGCCAGGCACTGTACTAGGCACTGGGCATACAAAAAAAAAAAAGTTCCTCCACTCAAGGAGCTGACATTCTCTTGAAGGAAAACAGTATGTGTGCAGCTAAGGAAAGATAAGTGTGATGAGGGGCAGGCAGGTGGCTCCTGGAGTGGGGCTCAAAGACTGCCAGGGAGGGTTCGAGGAAGAGACCAGGAGGAAGGAAGCTCGTTCTGGGCCTGGGGGGAGGAGGAGAGGGCCTGTTTGGAGAGGAACAGGCAGGTCCGGGTCAGCAGAGGCTCCTGGGAAACAGCCTCGGAGGGCTTTTCTGGGCTAACCGGAGGCCCCAGGCAGCCTGCAGCTTCTGCGTGAGCCGAGCTGTGCTGCAGGAACATGGTGAGCCCAGCAGCTGGCTGGGACCGAGACAGGACAGGGAGAGACTCGGAGGATCCGAGGTCTCGAGGGTCCAGGGAGAGGATGGAGACGAAGGCCATCATGGAGGCAGAATGCACAAGACCGAATGAAGAATGAAAAGAGCCACCCGAGAGGAGGAGGCCCTGGAGGGCCAGATGGACGGGGATGACAGATTTGGGGAGGGGGAGACAGGAGGGGTGAGAAGGAAGCCGCGGTGGGGCCTGGAGGACAGGACAGGACAGTGGAGCCGGGCAGCATCAGAGCCCTGCAGGCCGTGCCTGGGTTCTGGCTCCCAGAGGGCAGCCGGGGCTGCTCTCCACGAAGCGCCATCGAGGCCCAAGAGGGGCCCTTGGACCCCGCAGGCCGCTTCCTCTCCCCGCTCCGGGTCAGAACCTGAGGAGGAGGAAGCATCCCGTCTGCACGACAAGACTCGGGAGAGAACCCCTTCTGTCTGCTCCATCCAATCATGGAAGAATGAGGAGCTGCGGCCTCCCACGGGGCCCCACAGCGCTGCGTGCCCACGTTCTCGCCCCACTAACAGTCACGGAGCAGCAAGAGCCCCCTCGCACGCCCCAAATGCGTCCTCACTCTATACCCATTCTATACTATAGAAAACGTTCATTTAATGAGTCCTCTCCTCCACCAGCATTCCCTGCCTTGGGAGACAGCCGGCCCTTATTCAGGGAGGAGCTGCTAGTACGGCACTCGGCTAGGCACTGGGGGTGGAACGAAAGGCCGAAGGGGGACGTGGGCCCCCTTCTCAGGCGCTCTGAGGCCAAGGAGGGAGACGAGAGGGAATGAAGGAAGGACACACGGGCTGGAGACCGGAGAGGCCTTGGGCAGCCGGTCCTAAGATGGAGAAGGACCAGGAGAGGTTTCCTGCGGAAGGTGCGACCTCAGCTGGGAAGGGAAGTCCGAGGAGGCCAGAGACGAGGAGCGGGGGACGGCCGAGGCTGGAGCTGGGGTGTCATGTTCCAGCAATGGCACAGGGGTCACTTTTACGGATCACAGAGCACATGGCGGGGTATTAGGTGTAAGAAGACTGGAAGGGGGGCCGGCGGGGAAGGGCTTTAAAAGCCAAACAAAGGATTTTAGATTTGACCCTGGAGGTAACAGGGAGCCCCTGGAGCTTACTGAAGGGGGTGGGGGCACAGCCGTCAGGAAGCTCGATCTGACAGGCATGAAGACGAGACTGTGAAGCAGGCGGGGGGCAGTGCCCAAGGAGAGAAGGGGCGACAAGCATTCCAGAAGCGCCTCCCATGGGCCAGGCACTGTGCTGAGAGCCGGACAAATAGGGTCTCAGCGGGTCCTCGCTGCCACCCTGGGAGGCTTACACCTAGGGAAACTGAGGCAAACACCAATGAAGTGACGTGCCCAGAGTCACACAGCTAGGAAGAATCTAAGGCCAGATTTGAACTCTGTCCGCTGAGCCACCTGTGACAGAGGGAAAATCAGCAGGACGAGGTAAACACAAACGCATCTGGGAGAGGAGCCTGGGAGATTGAGAGGACGGTGCTGCCCTCCATACTAACGGGGAGTGAGGTGCCTCCGAGGATGGAGGGCCAGGCCTAGAGAGGGGCGGTTCTGGGTTCCAATCTGGCCTCGGACAAGTCCCAAATGACCCTGGGCAAGTCACTTCATTCTCACTGCCTGCCATGACCACTCTCCTACCTTGGAACCGACTTACAGTATTGATTCTAAGCCGGACAGTGGGCTCATCAAGGAACAGGCTTCCTGGACAAATTAGGTAAAGGCTGGGCTCGATACAACATGCCTTTCAGAATTAGAATTCTTCCAGTAATCCCTTCCTTTTTTCTGCATTTGAAAAAAGAAAAACCACAGGCACTCACTCAGGCCATCCAGGCCAGGCCAGCCAAAGCTGGAGCCCCAAAGAACCCCAAACAAAGGGGTTTGGGAAATGCTTGCTGATGAGGAAGACTCATAAGCCCCCCAAATGGGTCCCCAAAGAAGACCACCTCTAGGTCCAGGCTCCTGCAGGCTCCTCCATGTCACCCTCACATCAGAGTGCTTTGGGACCTCTCCCACGCATCTCGATGAAAGAGGGTTCAAGCACAAATGTTTGCTCTGTTCCCCTGGATGACTGTGCAAATGGCAAGTGACTGCTGCAAACAGCCCACGAGGCACATTCAAGCGCCCTTGGTATATTTAGCCAACAGCTCCCTATTTTCTCTTCGGTCCCTGTTAAGAATGGATTGGGGGTGAGGGGCAGGTGGCTCAGTGGATGGTGAGCCAGGCCTAGCTCTGAATACTTGGTCCATGGGGCACTGACCAGGGCCGGAGTGATGCAGGGCATCTCGTGGACCTTTTTCACGTGATCACAACATTGATCATCGCCGGGCAGTTGGGGGTTCCAGAGGGCTTGAAAGTCTGCTTCTTGTGGCCTTTGCCTTCTGTATTCCTGAAAACAGTTTAAAGGGCTGGGACTAGTACAAGGGCTTCGAGGCAGGCATCCTTACAGAGAGAAAGATCCTGCCCCTCTCCAGACTGAGGTCTTACTTTACACCTCAAAGTGGGCGAGAATGAAGGAATAACAAGTGCCTTCAGAGAGCCTCGTCTGTGAAGGGCACGTTCTGAGGGGTCACAGGCCCGAGGAGGGGTTTTTCACTTCACTAAGAAAATAGCCTCATTCAGGACTTTATTCACAGAGGAATAAGTTGCTATTTTTCACAGCTCCGTTCATGAATTTCACTCAAGTACAAAGAGAAGCCCCCACGAGGCACCGGACAGACTAATGAATATTCTATGTTCCAAGTACAGGCGACTGATTCATTCACTAGAAATTCAAGACCCTTCAAACCACAGGGCCATTTTCACTAGAGCTCAACCAAAACAATCCCTTCTCCACCAAGGCACCTATTCCCTTCGTGAGGCCATCAGGCCACTCTGGTTTGAAGCAGTGTCGGTGACTTTTTTATTTTTTTTTTTTTATTTTAAACCCTTAACTTCTATGTATTGACTTATAGGTGGAAGAGTGGTAAGGGTAGGCAATGGGAGTCAAGAGACTTGCCCAGGGTCACACAGCTGGGAAGTGTCTGAGGTCAGATTTGAACCCAGGACCTCCCGTCTCTAGACCTGGCTCTCAATCCACTGAGCTACCCAGCTGCCCCTCGGTGTCTTTAAGAGGACCGGATCGCCAAAGCACACACTTGGAGCTAAAAGGGATCTCAGTGATCAGAGTTCAAACCTTTTGCTTTATAGATGAGGAGACAAAGGCCCAGAGTAGAGAAGCTGCTTGCCCAAAGCCACCCAGCCGTGAGAAGCAAAACCAAGATTCAAACCCAGGTCCTCGGCCTCCAATAACCCAGTGATGTCCAACTCCAATAGAAATGGGGGTCGCTGGATCATACAGAAGGCTCCCTGTGGCCACATGTTCACTTACAAAGCCACATATTAACATTATCTGCGTTTTTGTATTTTACATGTATTTATGTAATTGGATTTATATTTCTTTTGTTAAATATTTCCCAATTTCATTTTAATCTGAACTCAGGAGTGCCAGGAGCCCTGTGGATTGACCTAAAGACTTTCCCTTTCTTGATCTCCAACATTACTCTAGGAGAAATTTCACTTCACTGCTGGAAGAATAGCATACATTATATTGCTAGAAGATACTCAAATGCTTTGTCCTAGGACAGGACCACCAAGCACCATCCCTAGATTCACAGCAAGCAAAATTTCAAACAAAAATGGCAGATGTCATGGTGAAGAAGAAATCAGTGGGCAGGTCAGCAGGAGATAGTTAACTAGCTACTCAATCTTCACAAAGTGCCTCCTGGGTTTATTTGCTTCTTCTGTAAAATGAGGGGACTGACCTGAGAAGGGAAACCAGGCGTCCAGCTCAGCTCTGGCCATGACTCAGGAAAGTCAGGCTAGACAGCAGCTGAGCTTCCACTCTGTGCTGCTCTATGCTAAGGGGCAGGGACAAGAGAGAGGGGTAGCCGCAAATAGGCTGTTAGCTGGGCACCCACTGCCAAGTACCCCACTGGCCCTTCAAGGCAGAGAGGCATGAAGCAAGTCCACCCTTACTCAGAGTGGAGCCCCCAAAACAGCCCTGCTCAGCTCTTCAATCAAGGTAAATATCCATCCCCACACTGGAAAGCCCAGCTTCACTCCTACCACTGAGCCACCTTCTATGTGCCCAACGCTCCCAGCAGGACGTTGGCCGGGTGCCAGCTGGCCCCTGACATGGACACTAGCAAGATGCCTATTTCTGGCTCTCCTAAATCCTGTTCCTCCTAGGAGAAGCAAGTAGCAATCACTGTCCCTGGCCAGCCACCCCTGAAATGGCTGCGTGGAGCCTTCCTGCAGCCCACCTGCAATGAGGTTCTAACTTCTTCACACAGGTGATCCCTCTTTCTGTCTCTGTGTCTGTCTCTGAGTCTTTCTCTTTGTCTCTCTCTGTCTTCTTTCTCTTTTCTCTTTCTCTTTCTCTTGTGTGTGTGTGTGTGTCTCTGGGTCTCTGTGTCACTATCTCTGAGTCCCTTTTTCTTTGCCTTTCTCTCTATGTCTCTTGTTCCAAAATGTTATATATTCTGTGTTATCTGTGTAAAAAAAACAATTGAATCTAATCTGCATGTCGGTTTTCAAATCTCAATCCCTATCTGTATTTATACGCCAAGAGATAGTGCTAGTCCAAACCACAGCGCTGGAAGGAGGACTAGTTTCTTCCAGCACACTCCCCGCCACACCTTCACCAACTTCTCCTCCTCCCGGTCCCCTCAAGAATCTCCTGGTCTCCATCACCAATTTGCCTGACTAAGGCTGGATCATCGGTAACTACATGGAACTAAGAATTAATGGAAGTGAGTGCTTGCCCTGCTCTTTTGGAAGAGGGAAATTAGGGTGATTTGGACCACAGATGAGCAAACTCAAGAGTCTAATCATCTCTCTCGTACTTCCCATTTCTCATGGAATCCTCCTGCTTTCTAATTGCAAGATGCCTCCCAGGAATAAGCCCCAGCCTTAGCAGTCTGCTGAAAAGGCAGCCAAGGCATGCTCATCATTCCGAGACAAGAAATACTGAAAGAGGGCTCAGAGCGAAATCACAAGGCCTGGGGTTCCGTCCAAGTGGCCCCTTAGAACCTCACAGACAAGAGACCTGAAAGAGACCCAAGCAGTACCATGGGGCAGGATAGCAATTCTCAAAGGGTGGTCCCTGAATCAGACCTCATCCAGGCTAGAAAGTCAAAATTATTTTCATAATAACACTAAAACATCTTCATCTCAAATACAGTAAATATGGGCAAATATGACCCTCATAGACAGAAGCTCTTTGGGGGTCCTTGATCATTTTTAAGAGTGGAAAAGGGCCCTGAGCCCAAAAGGTTGAGAACTGATGACATAGAGTTGGCCTTGATTCAAGTCCTACCTCAGACACATATTGGCTGGATGACCCTGGACAAGTCATTTATTCTGTTTGGTCCCAGAGAACTTTCTAAGGTGCAGAGAAGGTGGTGACCTGCATCAGTAAGGGAAGTTTCCTCCCCTGGATTTCCCTTTAACTCATGAAATCATGGTTCCAGACTCTACCTCAATTGGACTTTCAAGATGATCTACTAGGACTTCCCCTCAACTCTACAGCTAGGAATGCTGTGCAAGAAAGTGAAGTGAGTCCACTAAAGTCCTATGTACAGCAGAGCCAGGCATATCACCCCCATCTCTGACCCCAAATCTGATTACACCAGGCCATCGTACCAGGTATGCTCCCTTCGAGTTACTCAAACTTTTCTGAATCTCAGTTTCCCCATTTGTAAAATGGTAATATAATTCAAGCACTATCATTATTTCAAGTTAAGTACTTATAAGCATACAAAGAAAAATATAAGTCTATAGTAGAGGCAGCTTGGGATAGGCGCCTGCCGTCTTCCACCTAGTCTCAAAGGCCCAGCTCAGATTCCCCTTCCTCCACAAAGCTTCTCCTGACTAGCCCAGCTCACAACAACCCTTCCCTTTGGGGAATTCCAACCGAACCTAGAGTCTAACACACTCTAGCACTGTTATAGTATATTACGTTATGTTTACATATACCATATACAGAAGCATTAGGCTTCCCCGTGGGAGGCTCTCTTCAAAAGGCATCATCCGCCATATTTATGTTGAGGTCATTCATCATTCCTTGGGAGATTCTACCACAGAAGTAGCTCTGTCCAATGATTCTGAATAGCAATACCCAGTGAGGCAAAAGATGGGGAGATTCACGCTCCCCAACATTGTTCCCCAACGTCATGGAGGACAATGTCCCAACAAAAGAGATGGTCCCCATAAATTCCACATAATGACATATGGTGGCTGGTGTTCTGCCAATCAAACAGGACCTGGGATCATGTTAGGCTCCTCCTTGAGGCCTACAGCCAAGGGTCATGGGAAGAAGAGCATAAAACATGGATGTGTGGCCCAGCTGATGGCATGCAGTGTTCCTTCCATTCCCCTCCTCCCAAGCTCTCCAGCATTAGCTCATGACCTATGTTTGCAGCAGAGGCAGCAGATGGACAGTGAGCTAGACCCATCACTGAACAGAAAGTAAAGCAGGTTGGACTGCTTTTGAGAAACTGTCCAGCTATCCCAATGGCCTTAAGCTACTCACTGACCCAAAGCCCATCCTCTTCATTTCAACATTCTTCCAATTATGTTATGGGGAAGTATCTCCATCAGTGAGACCATAGACCCACAAAGTTGTGAACACATAGGCTGTATACGACCTATATGTCCACTCTCATGTATTCTTCTCAGGTTATTTCTAATCTGTAATTGGACACAGAATCAACATATCACACAATTAGATGTGGAAAGGACCTCTGGTGCAATGCCTACCTACTGATGAAGAACCTGAGGCCCAGAGAAGTACAAAGACTTGGTCAAGGTCACACAGATAATGTGCATCAAAGGCAAAATTTGAATCCAAGTCCTCTGATTCCAGAGTCATACTCTTTTCACAAGCTTGTTTTCTCAATTAAATTACAACCTCCTTGAGGGCAGGCACTATGACTTGAACTTTTTTTACACCCTCCATGGCTCCCAAGTATCTTGGAAGAGAATACAAGCAATCTGGTTGGCATTCAAAGGTCTCTAAAACAGATAGTGCTTCAATGAGCACCAACTACAATCCTTCCAGCAAGATGGTGGATCACAGTACCTTCTCATCTGCCCAGCAAATATACTGGAAGAAGGGAGGGAGAGAGGGAGGGAGGGAGGGAAGGAAAAAAGGAAGGAAGGAAGGAAGAAAGGAAGGAAGGAAGGAAGGAAGGAAGGAAGGA
>NW_025353167.1:0-1780 GCF_016433145.1 Gracilinanus agilis
ATATATATATATATACCCTATAAACCATCAATTAAATCAAAATTGAAAGAAACAAAAAGAACTAGGCCAAAATCCAAGCCAAACATCTGACTTTTATTTTTGTAGACACAAAAGCCAGAGGCTTACAGCTGTGTCTAGTTTGAATGGTCTGCCAGCATTCAGTTTCCAGATTACATTTAATCAAGGCTAAATTCAGTAGTAGGGAAGAGGAATTTGTAAATATGATTTAAAGATATTGGATATAAAATATATTATCTCCAATCTGTACTGGTTCAGCCAATTGTTCTCTAAATTTTTGCTGTTACTCTATAAAGTCTTCTTTTACTTCAATTTATATTAATCCATAAATATATCTCTAAAATTTTTTTCAAGAACTACCACTTCCAACACATTTATATATCATAATTATCTAGCTGCTCCCTAATTAATGTGCACCTTCCCAGTTCCAAATTCTTTGCCACCACAAAAAGAACTATAGGTATCCAGTCTCACTGCCCTTATAGATCCTAGTTACTAGAAAGTAATTACCTCTGACAATGCTACCTTACATGCCTCAAACAAGAATACACTGTGCTTCTAGCCAACCACCATAGAGTCTATAATCCTAAATTGACCTGTGTAAGAAATAAAAAGTCTGGGCCAGAATCCCAAGATGACGATCTTTTTTATTTGTGGGCAAATACAGTTAGTAGTTTCAGCACACCCAACTATGGCAAAGACCTTGTTTAGATGTTCTTCAATGATTTGTTTTGTATATTTTTGACAGTAAATTCACACAAGTGATTAACAGGACCATGTGTTCAGAGTATGCTAAAACATGTTTGAAACATTTTGGTAATATTTGCTAAGAGTTAACAAATTCTAGTATAAGGTTAAGATAAAATACATTGTCAAACATTTTAATTCATCCTTTAATAGCCTAGTACCCTTAGACAACCTATCACATGGACTCTGTGAAGTTACTTAAAGATAAGTCAGAGGAGACTCTGTTATTCATAAAATCTGAGGAAATTATAGTGAGTATGAATCCTTACAAGAGCAAACATCACCCCAGACATGCCAAGATTGTCTTACTATTATTTCATTAGTAAAACAACTCAGCCTGTGAACTCAATATTCCAAATGACCATAGCTAATCTCATGCTTCCTGAGTAATGTAAGAGGGAAAAAGGGGTTTTATGGGTTCAATATATTAAAAGATGGATCACCGGAGGATTGAACTATTATCAATCCTCAGTTAAGAATAATCTCAGTTCAGGAAGATTCAGTGAGTCTTTAAACTCACCATGTGGAATTCAAAGAAGATATTTAAAGCAGTCTCACCAGGGTCTCAGTGTTCCAACACTCCTCCACAAACCAGAAGAGATCCTTCACCAGATGCTCTCTTCAACCGAAGACTTCTCACTCACTCAACTCCCTCTTTTTAAAGGGGTCACTTATGTATCACTTCCTGTGCCTCCCTCCTAATTTGCATGTCCAATCACAATAGATGATTCTCATATTACTGCCTAGGGGGCAGTCAGTTGATTCTGATTCTTCACCCACTCTAGCACACGTAGGATATAGACCTCCCAGAATTAGAGGTGCTCTCACCTTTGGTGATTAAATCTAAAAATGGGCAGTGTAGGCTTAATCCAATTATCACAGTAATAGCTTCACTATATTACTATAAAGTCTTGAAGTTTTATTGCTCCAAAAGAAACTTTTAATATTATCAGTTCCTACTAAATTTTAATACATTAATATTATACTTAATCATTATGATTATATAGCTAATTTA
>NW_025353168.1:0-5595 GCF_016433145.1 Gracilinanus agilis
CCTTCCTTCCTTCCTCTCTCCCTCCCTCCTTCCTCCCTTCCTTCCTTCCTTCCTGCCTTCCTTCTTTTTCTTTCTTCTTCCCTTCCTTCTTTCCTTTATCCCAGCTCTAAAACTTTTTTTCCCTTTCACTCATCACAATTTGGTTGGACTGAGCTAGCATTTCCCATTCGTAGGAATAACATGGAAAGCTAGGAAACAGTTATTTTCATGTCTGAAGCAACTTGATGCTGCCACTGAAAGGGCCAAATTTACAATAATGAGCCACAGGTACCTTGGAAGAATGTTGTAAGTAAGCAAACACAATAACAAACAGAATTCATATGTATAGGGCTTCTCCCCTCAAGGAACTTAAAAGGAAACACAAAGGGGGAATTTGAAGCTCTAAGGAGGTCAACTCCTCCCCTGACCCCTGCCTCCTGAGTCCATGCCCAGCTACAGGCAGAACATTTCAGGTGTGGGTCAGCCTCAGACACTGAAGGCACCTGAAACAAGGAAGAAGCACTCAGAGAGCACTGGAAAAGTGACATGGTGATTTACAGATTTTGTTAGACATTTCAGTGAGTGTTCGTACCCACAGAGCACTGAAGTCTAACTAGGGAGGAGTGATCAGCCCTTTGTCACCAGGGACACAAATTTAAGAGAGCACTGAGAATTTTTTTTCCTCTTTGGACTACATCTATAACATGTTCTTATTATTGAGAATTCTTTATTCTATATTAGTTTGGCATTTGTTCTTCAATTTTCAGCCTTACAGAATTGCCTAGAGCACTGATGTTAAGGGATTTGCCCAGGGTCACACAGCCAGAATGTTTTTAAGAAAGGACAGGAACCTAATCTTTCTGATTCTTAAGTCAACTCTCTAGCTATTAAGCTTGGCTATTCATTAACTCGTTAAAATGGGATAGGAATTGCACCTTTGATTCCATTGAGGTAGGGAACTCTCTCTATGGAAGCTAGGTCAGTATCTTCTCTACAAATTATAGTAATGGATGCCTAGAGCATAATTGAGTAAATGACTTGTCCAGGGTCATCTAAGCAGCATATGCCAGAGAAGGACTTGAAACTAGGGCTTCCCAACTTCATAGCTAGTTTTCTGTGCCACAGTGACACTCTCAGTTAGCATTAGTAGTTCAAATATGAACTGACCACCTAGCCTACCCATCCTGCCCATCTTCTCCATCTCAACTTTTCAGGCACACTCAAAAGCATCCCCAGGAGTGGACTCCAAGGGTTTCTGGGTTCCTGTTCATGGGGGCTGCTGCCCCATCACCTTTCGCCTCAGACAAAAACACTGATAGCTGCTCCTCTGTTGAAGAGTGAGAAATTCATGAATTAAAGTGGCCAGAAATCTGTTCCTCTATTTTCCTTGTGAATGTGGAAAGAGGTCATTGCTCTTGGACGATAAGGGTTGCTTTTTTGTTTTTGTCATAATTACCTTGTAGCAGAAGTTCAAAATTAATTCTTCAATACATTTCGATATTTTTAGCATCAGTTGACCGCATCTGTATCTTTCGGGTCTGTCGTGTCTCAGGAAAGAGAAGCGATAGCCCGTCAGATAGAGCATCACCCAACGCCTCCATGAGCAAGCCGATTTCCTCTCTTCCCCTCCTTCTTGTTCAGAGAACGTGCTGAATTTAGCCTCACAGAATATCTAGGTTATTTTTCAGGCTAGTTCACTACACATATTATCAAGGTTTAGGAAAACATTTCAGGCCCTCAGTGATGCAGATGTTACTGGGACACCGGAGCACAAGATAAGGTGTTTCCTACCACAGGAAGTTTCTTCTCATAGCCGGTTCATGGTTGATATTTACATAGGAAGGAAAGTCAGAGGCAAAACAACAAAAAAAATCATTTCAGAATGCTTCGTGAGGATGTTTTTTTTTTTTCAAATGCCCCAACCCAAGTAACCTGGTTTGAGAAAGACTGACCCTGCATTTCTGAACTGATCCTCCTTTCTAATCTCTGGGTTTCCCTCCTAAGCGTAAGGCGCAGTGAGAGGTTTGCCTAAATCCACCCGAAGAGATAAGCACCATTCAGCTTTGAACGTTCAGAGCTGCTGTGTGGGAAATAACTCATACTTCCTTATTTATCTTCATCCTCACCGCCCCCCCCCAGCTAACCACTATCACATTGCACCCCCACCTCAGCCAACCAAGCGAAGTCCCGAAGATGTTCTCCACAAATGGATTAGCAGCTGAAATATTTGCTTTCATTTCTAAAGACTTCACTTCAGAGCTTGTTTGTCCAATTCTATAGTTCAAATTAATTTCATACTTCAGGGATTTGCTGTGTGCATTGACAGAGTCAATGACAGAAAGGGAGTTTTATCGGAAAGGGTGTTAGAGGGGGGACCGGAGGGCTCAGGGGATAATTTGGTAATGGGCTATGGAGACTTCCTTTTCTAGGTCACTGGTTCAAATCTAGAACCTGCTTGGCAGTGATTGAAAATCATTACTCTCTGACAGCTGCTTGACGATTGGCCCAAAATGGGTTGGAGTTTCATTCGGTTCCTTCAGCATACTGTAAACTGTGGTTTATAGTAGAGAGGCCAAGGATTAATGGGAAGCATTACAACTGAGTTGTCAGCGCCTTTTTTTCCCAGTGAGATAGTTACTGCAGTAGGTGACATAAAAAGGTGCTTGGTAGAGGCAGGTAGATGGTTGCACCAGAGGAGGATGGAAGATTCTTGGATCTATCTTTTGCCAAAAATGAAATGTAATTCCAGTTCTAGGCAAATCAAAAGGTTCAAGATGAAAAAAAAAACATTGTTTCAACAGCCTCTATAAATCCGTCACTTAGTTGGGGATCAGAGGGATTGGTTGATATGAAATGCCCACCTGAAAGGTATTAATGGTATCTGGCCACACAAAGAGTCCACACACAATATAATTTACATTACAAATAAAAATGCAGACTGGGGTGGGGGGCTCTGCTTATTTCATTGCCTCTGTAAAGATCCAATAGCCCCTGGAGCAATTTGCAGGGGATGTTTAGTGGAATGATTTCTGAGATCCTGCAGAAAAAAAAAAAGTATCACCCCCCCTCTCCATCTTGGAGCTGCACAGGCCTTTGGGGATGTGAAATCAAAGGATAAAAAGGATATTATCTATTTACAACTTTTTCCTTTTTCAGAATTCCAAGGGTCCCAGAACAAGGAGTATGTAGCCTTAAAAAAGATTCATAATTCTAAAGAACTTTAAGAAGTGAATGAGAAGAGCAGAAGAATCACCAAATGTAGATGGTTTTCTCAAAGAGATTAGCCACAAAGGGGAGGAAACATATCAGATGATAGCTAAGAGATAGCATCACCAGCTGAGGGTTTTTTTAAGGATCGTGGAGAAACGGATGTGTTCATAGGCAGCAGGAAAGTACCCAGTAGATAGGAAGAATTTGAAGATCAGAGAAAGAGGAGAGATAACAGGGCAGGCAATCTTCTGGAGGAATGATGGCCAGTGATACACCTGCAATGATGGGTACATATAAAGGGGTTGGAGTTATCATGGAGAAAGACAGAGATCTGAATGAAGGAGAGACAATAGAGGAAAATTTCTATGCTAAGTGATTGAAGAAGAGAAGTTAATGGAAAGCACTCAGTGAAAAATCTTTTTTTTTTCAGTAACCTCATACTTGAGAGGTCCTCAGTTGGAGAGGTGGAATGTCATGAGTAATTTAAAGAGAAGAGAGAATGCTTGGAATAGATTCTCAGAAGAATAGGCTAGCAGTGATGGGCAAACTACATCCCGCTGGCCATATGTGGCCCCCAGAAATGTCCTATCTGGCCACATGATATTATTCCTAATCTGACAAACACAATGAGTAGGATACAATACAATGAAACTTCGAAAAGAGTTGCCTTAGAAATAGATTGACGGATGAGCATTTCCTTTCCTTCGGCCCCCTCTTTAAAAAAGTTTGCCCATCACTGGGCTAGGGAATCAAATAGGAAGAGAATTTTTGACTTCATGAAATTAGATTCATTGAAATGAGAACATTGTCTTTCATGTCTTTCATATTCGAAGAGGATTAAAATGGCATCACTAGGTTGGGGTTCAATGTAATCAGTGACTAACTGGCTAATCAGACCAGTTCAAGTTCAGAAGCTTCTACCACAGGTCACATACAAATATTCTATATGAACATTTGGAATGGAGATATCTCTAAATTTCCAGATCTCACATTTCTTTCTGCTTTGCTCATGGAGCACATCACCTTCCTTGATGATGGCATGCCATACAAGATTGTCCCATGCCAGTATCTCCCATGTGTCACAACTAATGCCAAAGTTCTTCAAAGAGATTTTGAGATTTTTCCTTCTTTGGCTTTGTCAAACCTCCATGTGAGTGTTTGCCTTGTGTGAGTTCTTTGTAAAATAATCTTTTAGGCAAATGTGTGTTGGGCATTCCAACAATGCAGCCAGCCCATTGGAGTCATGCTCTCTTGATTAGAGTCTGAATGTTTGGCAGTTCAGCTCAAGAAAGGACCTCATCTTGCCAAATGATCTTCAGAATTTAATAAGAGATTAGATGGTAGAAATTTGTAATCAGCCAAACTAAACACCTTCTCATCTCTTGGATATGTTTCATGTTTTCCTGACTCCATGACTTACCTTATGTTGATTCTTATGTCCTTCCCTGTCACTCTATCTACTGTTGTCCTGCTCTTCTTCAGGCCCAGCTGTTCCAAGCTCTTCCAAATGTCACTTCTTCCAAGATGCTTATCTTGAATACCTCTCAGGAAATTAAAAGAATTGTTTTCTAAGCCCTTCACATACAGTGTCTAACACCTATAGGTCCTATATAGATACTTAGACACATCCCTTCCCTTTTCTTCATCAGGAAATAATTCCTCTCTCCTCCCTCCATTGATTTTTATTATATCTATATATCTCTGTTTTATACATCCTTTTTCTCTTCCTCCCAACTAGATTACAGATCTATAAGATTACATAAGTGCAGGAACCAGTTCTTACAAATTTCTACATCAACCCAAAATGAACGATACTGTTATCTACAACTAGACATTGTATATGTAATAAATGTTTTTGTAATAAATACTCAATAAATATTTAACAATTGAATGATGGAAATATAATATAATTAATTGATATATTGCTATTATCAGAACCCAGCCCTCAAATCATACACATGATCATTCAATAATACCAATTTAATTCAATTCATTCAAAACATTTATTAAGTATCTACTATAGAGCAGACATTATGTTAGGGGCCAGGGATACAAAAACAATATAAAAACATTCTCTGCAGTTAAAGAACTTATATTCTACTGATTAAATCACAATAGGGTTCTGCTGACTAATGC
Organism: Gracilinanus agilis; assembly: GCF_016433145.1. Classification (NCBI taxonomy): domain Eukaryota; kingdom Metazoa; phylum Chordata; class Mammalia; order Didelphimorphia; family Didelphidae; genus Gracilinanus; species Gracilinanus agilis. The sequence goes on from NW_025353168.1 coordinate 5,326, forward strand.
CAAGATAATGTAGGTGTGGTTTCTTGAAGGGAAAATCTCCTTTCAGTGGGCTGAAGTCCAAAGCTTTTAAATTATTTTAATAGAGTCTCCCTCTTAATGGTACAGATAAGTCCATAGAAAATGCAATGCACTTGATGGTTTGGTCTTTGATAACTGCTTTTGAGAAGGAATCTTTTGAGTTGTTTTAAATATCATTTCAGTATCAAAGATAATGGTAAGATCTTGATCTAGCCAAATTTCTATAATTATGACAACCATTTTTTTCTTTGC
>NW_025353169.1:0-3422 GCF_016433145.1 Gracilinanus agilis
ATAATATAGAATACTAAATATATAGAATAATATAGAATACTATGCAACATATTCAATGATTTGCTTTACATGAATTTATGATGATATGATATTAATCTGACATACAGAAGATCATGTATCTTCTGTTACAGCACAAATAATTCATCCTTTTCTTTATTTAATGGATAAATATATATTTTTGAATTACCATAATTTGCCAACTACTGCATTTAAAGTAGAGAAAGAAAAATGAGACATTATTACTTACTCCAAAAAGACATAATTGAAGATAAAAATCAAGTACACGAATATAGAAAATATATTGTGGGAGACATAAACTTAGCTGTGTAAGGAGATAGGAGATTCATTATAAATGGAAGGTCAGTGGTAAGAAATTCCATAAAGGGAATAACAGTAGGAGCTTGAGAATATTGTAGGCATATAGAGAAGAATGATGATGATGTTGACAAAAGCATCAATATTTTCATCAAATTCTGGCATGACACAAGTTCAATCACATGTTATGCCTTTACCATCTGTCAAGAACTTTTTTTCTCAAAATTTATGACAAAATGATTCTTATAAAAATTTAATAACTAGAAAATGTTGTCTTCTCAGGGTTAGATACTTTAATTCAGAATAATTTTACTAATTTTTTGAAGAAAAAATGTTAAATCATATGATGCAAGATATAAATTCAAGACTTATTAATTTTCTTAGTAATATACTTATCATTTGTGATAGATGCAGTTTTCAAAATTCAACTTGGCAGGTTTATTAGGGACAATAAAACATTTAACTATCTTTCATTTCACAATGTACACACTTAAGCAGATAATACAACTCTATGTTGTAATTCTTAATTTTTAAACTTGGTGCTAAAAACAAGATTTCTCCCCATTAGGAAATTATTATCTAAGTGGACCATGTTATTACTCATGTTTTGTACCAATTATTTCCTCCATTACTCTCTTACCCTTACTATTGTTGAGACTTAGTCAAAATAATATAAAACCAATTTATCTAATACTTTAAGGTTTCCAGAGTAATTTATTTATTTTTATTTCATTCAATGCTCACAAAAACCCTGTGAAATAATGCTATTAGAATCCCCATTTTTCAGATGAGGAAACTGATGCAGATAGAAGTGACTTTCCTAGGGTTACATAGCTGATAAGTTCTGAGGCCATATTTGAACTCATCTTCCTGATTCCATGGGTAGTCTTTCAACAACAGCACTTAGTGTAATAATAATAATAATAATAATAATAATAATAATAATAAGGAGCAATAGTAAAGTAGTAGTATAGTAGTGGTAGTAATAGTTGTAACAGCAGCAACAGTAGCAGTAGCAACAGCAGTAATAGTAGTAGTAGTAGTAGAAACAGAAATAGTGGTAGAAAACAAAAGGAATTCATTTTCTTTAGAATAATTGGAGAACTTAAAGGGAAGGGACAAATATATAGATCTTAAAGAGAGTCATACCTAGGATAGGGAGATAGCCTCCTTATTAGAATGTAAGCTCCTTAATTAGAGTCCTTGTTATTATTCATCATATTCCCAATGCCTTACATAATACCTTACACAGAGATGCTTTAAGTAGCTTTTAATTATTTTATATTTTTTAGAATACAAGTAGATACAGTTTTAGTAATTGTTTTCTGACATTTTGAGATCCATGCTCTCTTCCCCTCCTACTCACCTTTCTTGAGATGGTAAATAATATGATAGAGATTGCATTTGTGTTATCATATAATATATATTTCCATATTTCTTGTGTTGTTTAGGAAGACATTATTTATATTACAGAAAAATTTGTGAAGGAAATAAAATCAAGTATTGTATGCTTCAATCTGAAGTCAATCTCCTTCAATTCCTTTTATGGCAATGGTTAGTCTTTTCCATCATGAATTGGAATTGTCTTGGATTTTTGCAGTGTTGACAATAGTTGTCTTTCACAGGTGATCATGTATATTATTGCTGTTATTATGTACAACATTCTCCTAGTTCTGTTCAATTCACTTGGTATCACTTCATATAAGTCTTCCTAAGTTGTTTTTTTTTTATCATTTTGCATATCATTTCTTATGGCAAAATATGTTCAGCAATTTTTAAATTGATGAACATCTCTTAAGTTTCCAGTTTTTCTGCTATAAAAATAGCTGCTATAAATAATACGGTTCATGGATATCCTTTTCCTCCTATCTTTCATCTTTTTGGGATCCAAATCTAGAAATGGGCCACCAATAGCTGGGTCAAAGGATATGTAAAATTTGGTGGCCCTTTGGGCATAGTTCCAAATTGCTGTCCAGACTCATTCTATAAGTTCACAGCTCCACCAACAGTGTATTAGTGTCCTATTAGTGTCCCAGTTTTACCTCATCCCGTCCAACATTTATAATTTTTCTCTTTTGTAATGCTAAAAAGTCTGATAGGTGTGAAGTGGTACCTCAGAATTGTTTTAATTTGCATTTCTCTAATTAATGTGATTTGAAGCATCTTTATGAATAAGCTTTAAGTATTTATTGGATTAATTCATAAACACTGTATTAGTTAAACAATTAATATAATGTAAATCATAATTTTAAATAATTCAAGGTCTAATTATACTGGCTGTATATTAGGGTCCCATTTAAAATTGAATGGATGCAATGAAAGCATAAAGCTCTACCTCGTAGGAAGTCAACCCAAGGATAAGACATGAACTGAAACAAGTAAAATTAGTAGAATCTTAAAAAACAATATACATGATTATAACACTGTAAGTAGAAAGAAATACAAACAAAAAATACAAATCAAAATGTAATATTCTATAATTGTATTGGTAGAATTTGATTTCCAAAGAAAAGAAATGGTATTTCCCTCAACTTTTTAATAGAGGGACAGAATTATGGGTATGAAACATTGTGTATTCTGTCAAACTTCAAATGATGTGTATTTTTAATTGAATTGAATTTTATAAATTCTTTTGTATTCCTTGTTATAAGGAATTGCTCACTGCATACAGGAAAGGAGATGGATATATCTGGAAATGAAGAATAGTTAAAAATAAAATGTAAGGTCCCAAAGCTCAGGGATCTAGTAGATTTTTTTCTTATGAAGGAGACCTGGCTTTGGCTCATAAAGACCTAGGTTCATTTTCATTTTGGGGGGGGAAGCCTGTCCCTAAAATGAGGGAATTGAGTTTTTCATACTCTTTTACTTATTTATTTTCCCCATTCCAGAACATATCCCTAGGGAAAATCTCAAAACAAAATCTTAGTTTTGGATCACATTTCATGTCTACAGTAGAGATTAATAACTTCTCCTAGACAGCTAGATAGCAGCATTTTCTCCCAGAAGATAGCAGCTATCAGTGTACAATGTAGATGAGAGATTAGATACAGTATACCTTTCTTCTCTCTCTCTCTCTCTCTCTCTCTCTCTCTCTCTCTCTCTCTCTC
>NW_025353170.1:0-3947 GCF_016433145.1 Gracilinanus agilis
CACACCAAAAATACAAGTGTTTACAGTTTGCTTACACAAATGATTTGTTTATATTAACTTAAGAATGATGCTAAGACTGGGAACATCACAGAGAACATTACTTCAGTGATGCCTATTAATGTAAGTTTAAATATTGATTCACAAAACTATATAAGGATTAGTTAAAGGCTCTGGGACATAGGAAAAAAGGATAAATGGTAGATGATGACCATCTTTAAACATTCAAAATGGTGCCATAAGGAAATTATTTAACTTGTTCTTCTTGATTACAGAAAGCAGATTTAGTAGTTGGAAATTTTAGAAGCAGGTTCTATCACTATAAAAGGAGAAAACTCAGTAAAGGTAAGAGCTGTCCCAAAGTAGAACCAATTGCCTCAGTGAAAAGTGAATTTCCTATCACCAGAGGTCTTCAGGGAGAAGGATATATGACCCCTTGTAGGGGTTATTATAAATGGTGTTCATGCTTGAGTTTGGATTGAATGGTAAGACCTGTATGATTCTTTCTAGTTCTGCAGTTCTGTGATTCTGGCCTAGGGTTACCACAGGCTTTCATTATTTCTAAGCCCAAGGTTTAAATTATACCTATATCATACTCACAAATTGAATGATTCCAACCAATCAGTTCTTTCAAAGGAAACTGTGCAATATTTCCAGAGGTTAGAATCATCACCCTGATTTCTTGTTAAAATTCTAAGTATTTCCCTAAAAATGTGTACTTCTGGCCATAAATAGTAGTTTTCTCTGTTAATGTTCACTCCAAGCCATAGGACTGTAATGGAGCTCAGGGTTTAAGACATAAAAAAATCACTGCTTTATATCCTGGTGGGTGGAACAGGTCCAACTGTGAAAGAATCCTACATGTCTGCATAATCTTGGCACTCAGAGCAGCATCTTTTTGGCAAGCAATAGCATAAGGCTTTGCCCCTTGGGTATCCCCAATGTCATGTGAAAGAAGGAAATGAGCTTTGCTGTACCTGTTGTTTGATGTAATGGTTGTTAGGGATGGATCCACAGAGAGAAATTTCACATAGCTCAGAGACATTCAACATCTGCCATAAGCCTTGACCCTATTCTACAACAGTGTCTATAAGCTATGGGGGACGTGCTGTTGATGTCTGTCTGAATTCAAGAATCATCACAGCTGTCACTGGGGTTTATTCCATCATCCCACTGGCTGATATGCTTATCATAAAACTGCAAACCTTATATCGCCTACTGTACAGTTCTTGACTGTTCCCATTATACTAGAAAGGTTTGGAAAATAAACACTTAAAAGTGGCTCTAGCTTCATTCTTTTTAGAATGGCCTTGAATAGATACCGAATCAAGTATCTCTTGTCCCTGGTCCATCCATCTTTTGTCCACTACAAACCCTCAACAATAAACAATACATTGAGTGTCAGATCACAGAACTCTATGGTCATGCCACTAATGACTGAAGATTGGAGGTGATATTTTATCTAGGACAGAAATAAATCAGGAAATAGTTATGATCCAGAGCCTAAAATAGGCTAAATATAAGGAAAAAGTTATTAGAAAGTGAGTTTAAATAAAAATAGACATGATGCCATTCAGACTAAGTTTATGTTGATAACTAGTTTATTCCCACTGTGGTGGATCTAGGTATGAGAAGAGCTAGATAGAACCCTGGTGACTGTGAGAAGATTTCTTGTATTTATCTTGTCAATTTTCCTTCTACATCCTAACTCATATCAGCCTGTTCCTTTCTCTTCACACAACCATAATCCTAGTTCTGGCATTTATCACATCTTGTCTAAACTTGATAAATCCGTATCAATTAATAAACATGTTTAAGCATTTTCTCAGTGCCTAGCACTATATTGATATAATATATCTTCATAATTAATCTCCCCCTTTCTAATTCAACCCACATTCAACTATTATACTGATATCCCTAAAGTACAGGTCTGATCATGTCAAGGTCCAACTTCCAATATTTTGCCTCGGGGAAAATTGTTACCTCTGAGATCAAATGCAATCTGTTTGGAACACCAATATGGTTCAGTGGATAGAGCCCCAGACATGGAGATTACAGATCCTGGGTTCAAATTTGCCTCAGACACATACAAGTTATATGACCCTGGGCAAGTCAATGAACTCCAACTGTCTAGCCCTTACCATTCTTCTGTGTTGGAACTTCTGCCTTGGAATTTATATAAAATAATATTGATTCTAATATGGAGAGTAAGAGTTATTTTAATATAATCTGTTTGGTAATTAAAATTATTTGTCACCTTGTTACAATGATCTTTCTAGACTTATTATGTATCATTCATTTTCATAAATTGCTTGGTTCCACTAAACTTGCTTTGCCCACAAAATACTCCATCTCCCATATGTGTCTTTAGCCCACGCCTACTTTCCTTCAGGTAAACAAGTTCAAATCCAATCCAGACATCTACTTGCTTTATCATCTCAGATGTGCTACTTAAGTTCTACTTGTCACAATTTCTTCAATTGTAAAATACTACATATATTCCAAGGTTTTGTTGAGGATCAAATGATGTAATATTTGTAAGGCTAAAGTTCCTGGGCATATCATAGGCATTTAATAAATGTTTCCTTCCTCCCTTCCTTCCTTTAAACTATAAAATATAAAAAGGTATTTCCTTTGATATATAAGTTCTTGAGAATACTTATGTCTTCATATTCCCAGGGTCTAGCATAGTACCTGATGCATAATAATCATTTAATGAAAATTAATTGATTAATTTAGAGATCCCATGCCTCAAATAGGTTAATTCCTTTGTACAATGTACATTCTTTAGTAGGTTTATTTCCATGCGGTTTAAATCCTCTAGCACCTCTGGAACATCTTGACTAGGCCATTTATGCAAATGCTAATGAATTTTTGTCCCAAACTATAGGGACAAAATATCACCCCCTGAAATCCCAGGGATTGACACTGGCCCCTTGACAACCACTTTCAGAAATGGCTCTTAAGGCAGATGTGTATGCACCTGTGAATTGTATAGTTCAGACTAAATTTTCCCTCTTCCTAGATAAGTAAATTGTGCAGTACAGAAGTCAAAACCTTGCTAAAGTCAAGATAGATTGCATTCATTGCTTCTTCTTCATCAAGCAGAATTTCACTCTGTCAGGAAGCAAGATCAGATAAGTCTGACATGGATATACCAGTTTGGTAATTACCTTGTATCTGATTTTTCAATAGGTTCAGAAATTGATTTTGTGATGATTTTTCTCACTATTTCCCCAGGTATAGAAGTTAACAATCCTCCTTCCTTCTCAAGTGTTAGGGGACTGCACAAAGGGCTTTTGGGTTAGCTTTTCATTATTTAGGGTCTTGCCTTGAGTTATTCTATTACTCTTTAGTATATTCATTTAAAGCTATATAGTACATTTAAAAATTAAACTCTTACCTTTTGTCTTAGATTGATACTATTGGTTCCAAGGAAGAGGAATGGTAAGGTTAAGCAATTGGGATTAATTGATTTGCCCAGGGTCACACAGCTAGGAAGTGTTCACCTAGCTACACTTTGATTGGAATTTTTAAGGATCTAATGTTCCAATCCATAAATCAATCAATATTTATTAAATATCTACTAGATGCCAGGTATTTTACCAAGTGGTCTGTTTCATTCTTCATTACAAGCTAGGTTGAAAGACATTGTTGGGTCAGAATATGGTATTGATTAAGTAAACATTCTGTATAGTGAATAGATTTCATGTAAGGAAAGTTTTTTTTTAATTTTTAAAATTAATTTTATATTTAGAAAAATTTTCCATGGTTACATGATTCATGTTTTTACTTTCCCCTTCACCCCCTCAAACTCCACCTCCCCCATAGCTAACTCACATTTCCACTGTTTTTTTTAATTTTTTTTAACATTTATTAATATTCATTTTTAACATGGTTACATGATTCATGCTCCACCTTTCCCCTTCAACCCCCCCTCCTGCACCCCC
>NW_025353171.1:0-2799 GCF_016433145.1 Gracilinanus agilis
GAGGGGAGGGAGGGAGGAGGGGAGGGAAGAGGGGATAATGAGTGCTTATTAAAAGCTAGGCACTGGACTCAAGGCCCTATGCCAATTAGCTACCTCTGACATAGTTCTAAATAAATGTTTAGTAGAGGCTTAACACTCACAGAAGCTTTCAAGAGTCTCTGTCTCTCCTTCCCCTCTCCAAATAAATGATCTCCCTAAAACTATCATTTCATTTGGGCACACTACCTGAATTCACAACAGTTGAAGTTAATGAACCCCTACTTTTAAAATTCATCTTCCCCTAGAAAGGTTATTCATACCTCAGTGTAAACTTAATTAAACCAGATTTTTTTTTTTACTAACACTTGGCTAAGATCAGTCCATCCTGAAAAGTTAAGGCTTTTATAGTGGAGTTAGGAGAGGTAATTTTAAATTTTTGACAATGGATTTCTCTGGCAAACTTGGTCTTACAGGAGGACAAGATGGCACTGAGTCCTTATGGACAAAGAGACTCTGGAAAGATAGAGAGAGGTATAGAAAGGAAGGTGAGATAATATGAAAAATACATTCCTATAGAATTTTACCTAGGGCCACTCATTTTAAACTCAAGAGGAGGGGTGTTGCTTGGCATGACTCTCATAACAGGACAGTGGGCACAGTGGCTATTTTTTTATTGATTCTCTCAAGGGGCAGCAGCTCACAGTGATTGATGGAATCTCTAACAAAGAGCAAAGAAAAAGCCATGTGCCACAGGCTGCTAAACCTTGCTTTAATTTATTGATACTAGGAGAAAGGGTAGTTACCTGGGAGGAAAAATGTGAAGCTAACACTGCATATATTTGATTTATTTTTCTATTACATGACAATAACTAGGAAGGTTAAAAGGATGACCTATTTGGATGTCGAGTGGATAGATATTGCTGCTTCAGAATGGGAACAGTAATCCTACCCGTTTCAAAAGTTTCATGATCTTATTCACTGGTTTCCCACATACTTTGTTGAAATGATGAGCCTACCACACTTCTTTAGGGATTCCAACAGAAAAAGAAAAAAATATCACAAAAAATAGCCAGTCATTTAACTTCTGATACTGTGCTCAGATATCAGAACACTGTATCACCTCACCAACTACTATAGTTGAACTGCTGCCTTTTTATGCTCTGTATAACCGAGGCAGAGAGATAAGCCTTTTTCTGGTTTAGTTTTAATACTGGCTACTGTACCCAGGCTACCAGCAGATCCCATCTTTATGCAATCAGAAATAAGTCCTAAAGAACTTGGGAAAAGCTATCATGGAAGAGTGGTAAAAGGAGCAGAGGTAGGAATTATGGGGAGGTTAGAAAAAAGGCAATTAAAAAAACACTTTTGAAAATGTCAGAGGGGCATACACTAATGCTACATGGTGAAAGATCTACATTCTCGATTTCCAGGGAGAACCACTTGACTCTAAGAGGATAGAGGGAATCAGCGGAAACACAGATCTGCTTTAGAGAGCTGCACCCTTTGTTCTAAGGAGCAGAAAGGGAATAATGATATTAATATTAACTATTATTACAATTAATAATTAATGCCACTTTACATTTGTCTAACACTAAGAGCCTTTCAAACCTCTTTCATCTCTATTATTTTGTCCCAGGGGGTGCTTAAGAAAGCAAACAAAAGGGAAGAAGAGAAAATAATTTGCAGGAGCCCCTAGTACTACACTGCTTTATATTGTCATTTGGGCCTCCATCTTTGCCATAATTCAATGCAGTTGGGCCTCCATCTTTGCCATAATTCAAAGCAGTTCTATGTCCTTTCTCCATTAGGTGCCACCAATAGATTTACATTAGAGATTTTTTTGCCCAATAAGTTACATTCAGCATTTTTTGAGCACATAGATCCACTCATCCATCTGTTTAACAGGCACTTATCAGACAACCACCATATACTAACAGCTCTATGTTGTACCAGCAGAAGATACCCTCCATTTCTCTGAACAAAAAATTAACTAGAACTTAACTATCACTATATTTTATATATTTAACTGTCTCTATACTGTCACAGGTCAGAGCTGTGCGGAGAGGAAAAAATCCTTCTTTTCCTTAAGAAGCAGTCCAGATCCTGGCAGAAGATTATGTAACATTATTACTAGAAAATATTAAGTTCTTGTTCTGTTCATTTAAATAAATTTGAGCATGAGTAGGATCATTATACCTAATGTCTTCATGTTTTACAAGGGAATCACAGGTAACTAAATTCCATTTCTTTGAATATGAGGTGCATTCAACTTCACTAGTATATTAGTATATCACTAACACTCAACTCAAATGCACGAAGAATGTCTTAAAAGGAACTCCCTTCAAGGACAGAGTGACAAATCAGTTTCCCATAAATTATACAAATACATGACTATCCTATGAAAAGAATTTATTAAGCACTGGAGGGATAATACTTTATTATTATTAATATTGCCTGAATCTACATTAATGAGGCTAGAAAATTGTCTAACCCAGAAGTTTACCAAAGAGGTCAGAATGACCTCCGAAAGGCTGGGGACAAGCCATGTGGCTACAGGTCTTGATTTAGATTCACTCAAAACTTGTGTTTTGGGTTTCCCAAATTACATTGAATATTTATACTTACTAATATACACCTCAAATTGGCCTTCTCCTAAAACTGCCCCCTGTCTGGGAATAATCAGGCAAATATCCTTAAGCCTTTGTCTGAACTGTATTTATCACAGAGACCCAAGAAGAAGCTGGACCTTTTTTTTGGCTAACTCCTTTGCCAAATGACTTAATAAAATTAACTTCCTAACTTCCTTCCTTCCTTCCTTCC
>NW_025353172.1:0-2850 GCF_016433145.1 Gracilinanus agilis
CCCCCCCCCCCATTCTCCTTCTCCTCCTCCTCCTTCTTCTTTTCCTTCTCCTTCTCCTTCTTCTTCCAGTTGTAACTTTGGAAACCTAATAGAAATGACTAGGCTCCCCTCAGCCAACAACATATTTTTTAAGGCAAAGACGAAATAAAAGAGGATGGGGTGGGGGAGAGAAAAAAAGGGGGGGTCATTTTACTAACTCTTTGAATCCCCTTAGAACAAGCTAAAACCTAACACTATATAAATATTGAAGTGCACAGTAGAGTCGGGGTATTCAATAAACATTTACTGTGAATGGAGGCATTAGGGAAGGCTTAGGCCCCGCCTGAATTCCCATGAAATTTGTAAATATTTCTTTCATTTGTTCTCCATTTACAATTAGTTGCGGTCAGGCTGATCAAAGACAGAAGAGGCCTGTTGCATGTGAACCCACATCCCTCACAATGACATCCACAAAGCAGAATGAAATATGAAATATCAGGTTTCCACGGATGTATGAACTTGTAAAAAATTTGAAAGAATAGGAGGTTTTTCACACTGAGTAATGTGAAACATTTGGTGAGGATTGTAGGCCTCTGAAGAGGGAAGCTGAGAGCCAAAATCCATCAGGCTATAAAACAGAAGCAGGCCAAAGTTAAAGCAACAGCCATCCACAGGAATCCCGTGATTTAGATATCAGGAGGGTCTCTACCATTAGAAAGACCTGGCTAGATCCCGGATGGAGAAGCTCCCTCTTGGGAGGAGGGAAAGGGAATGCCTCTTCCTCAACACCCCCCCACCCCTAGCCTCCTCCCTCGTATAATTAATACTTTTCCCTTTCCATCTTTCCAACGCAAACATCCCTTTCCTCCTCCTCCTCCTCCTCCTCCTCTCTGGTTTTCCCCTGTTGTTTTCTTCCCCCCCCCCCCCCTCCTCGTCAATTAATGCAGCTCCAAACCGTTTCCAAGCAGACAGGTGCTAAGGTTAATTGGGTAGTAAGTGGGCGGGGAGCTCCCAGTTTTGAGACACAGACTAAGTAAATAAATAATCCCAAGTGGATTCCCAAGGATACGCTTGCAAAAAAAAAAAAAAAAAAAGCCGCAAAAGACATATGTAACTACCCTCCAGGCCCCCTCCTCTATTTTTTTATCTCTTTTGCAGACCTGCTCCTTCCACCAAGTACAAGGCGCTGGGCAGAGCGCACCCTTTGTGACTAATACAGTGGGTTTTAATTGCTTCCTATGCCTTTCCCAGCTGTCAGCCGTAATGGGGTCGGAGGTGGGGACCGGGGCTTTAGCAGTTTACATTCTTTCACCTCCAGAAGTGCATAATGATGGGAGGGGACATCTCCCTCATTAGAAAACTCCCCACTGCTGCCCGTAGTCATAAAAGGCACCTTCTGCAAGTCATGAATTACCAAAAGGAAATCAGGGAGTGCAATTCGCCAAGGATTTCTAACCAGCAGAGCAGAAGGCTGACTAAGGGAGTGGAAGGAAGCCCTGGGAATTCACTGTGGAAAACATAAACAGAATATTGGAGGAGCCCTTCTTCCACTCTTCACCCAAGAGGAGAGAAAAGAAAACCAGCCTTTAATTTATCTACTTCTTGTTCCTAAACTTTTTAAGGGAAGACTGGAGGACTCAGTGTTTATGGCACTTGCCAGCAGCGTCAAAATACCAAGAACACAAAAGCTGAAATCCATTATGTTGTGCCATGTTTTGGGAAAGATTGGGAAGGATTAAAGATTAAAGGGACCTCAGTGGGGGTAAACAAAATATAAACAGAACAGAGACTTCATTCTGTTGATGGTATAAATGCTTTCCCGCCCCTCCCCACTTTCTTTTTTTCCCTCATTTACCAGAAAACATCCAAGAGGAAGAACCAGTAGCCTGTACAAACACAAAGTGATGTCAGAGGTGTGTGAAAGGGTCACCTTCCAACCAAAGGCACCAGAGAGCAGCAAACGTTCTCAAAGGATCTGGCATAGGAGGGCACATGGATGATAAGTTGGGTTTTTTGTTGTTGTTTTTTTTTCCTTTGGGCTCTAATGAAAGTGATAAAGAATCAAATTTTTTAGAACTGGAAGGGGCATTTCAGGTGATGGAAACAATAAATATCTCAAATTTTCTCATTAGTAAAGTGAGGGAGGTGACTAGCATGGTCTCTAAATCCCTTCTAGTTTTAAATCTATGATTCTATTTAAAATAGAAAATAATGGCCTCTTCATCCATTCATTGGTTGATGTTGTTGTTTATTTATGTATTTTAAAAATAATAAAAATTCCCATAAACTCTCCAAGCTCATTTAAGAGAAACTACCTATTTACCAATGAGGAAATTTTGGCCCAATGACTGGCATGATTACACTACTAATTAATGATGGGCTTAGGCCTAAAATCTCAGGTTTTTGAATCTAGTGCCCTTTTCACTTCTATATAAGATTTCCTCTCAAATCCGTAAAAGCTTTTGGGTCCTGGAGTCTTGTTTTTGTTTGTGCGTATATACTATTTTCCAAGAGAGAGACAAATAGTGTGGAGTTTGGAGAGGAGCAAATGAGAAAATAAAAAGAAGGGAAAAGTGAAAGGGAGGGGAGAAAGAAGGGAGAAAGGGAGAAAAGGAGAGAGGGAGAAAGAGACAGACAGACAGAGACAGAGGCAGAGACAGAGAGAGAAATATACCTTTAAAAAGTCTCTGAAGACTTCTTGGATATGAAGTAGCTTTTTTATATCATATTTTGGCAAATTAGTCCTGAATGACTTAGAATCCTGTGAATTATGTTGGTTTTCAAAGGAGAAAGCACTTAAGGGAAAATGCATCATGAATTTGGGAAAGAGAAAGGAAGGAAGGAAGGAAGGAAGGAAGGAAGGAAGGAAGG
>NW_025353173.1:0-3520 GCF_016433145.1 Gracilinanus agilis
AAAAAAATATAATCGTTTACAACTTAAAGCCACCCAAAGTTATAACCATTTTTTCCAGAGGTCAGTGAAGAGATAGCAGCTGTCAATATTAACAAGAGAAGATTTCATAGAAGAGTCACCATTGCAGGTTTTTAATGTTGTAAGTGAAAGAATTTTGTTAACTTGGGAGTTAGTACTGGGTAAGTAAAACATTTGTCTGATAGCAGTACATGGGACAGAAAGGGCAGTAGCAAGATGAATAGTTACCCAGCATTTATTAAGCTTCTACCAACAGCTTCATCTTAAGTGAGAAGCAAGTGAAGTAGGTGTCTATCCTTCCCATGGGGAATAAAAGGGTATTCTCTGTCTACTTCTGATGATATAGGATTCCTCACTGAATCTAGTCCTGTAATTGCCTGCTGAACAATGAAAGCTGAGGTCAGTTCCCATACTGGTTAAAAAAAAGGATGCAACTTCCAACTAGGAGTTCTCTTCACTTTTGCACTCTAGGCAACAATATAAGGTTTCAAATTGGGGTGAAGAGTAAGAAAGGGTATCTTTCTTAATCCCATAAAATTGTAGGAATGAGGACCTGATAACTCCATACTGCAGGAACTCAATCATCCAGGCATGGACTGGGGACCAAGTGATTTTTGTCCTCTGTGTGTTTCCTTCTTTATCTTTACCCTTATGAGAATTGTTATTTCTTAGAGCCCTCTAAGTTGTGGCAAAAAGCAGCAACAGAAGCAGTCACAGACTACTTGCAGATATAGCAGTAAACATCATATAGTTTCCTATCTTTGATAGGAAATATTTGTCATAAGAAAGTGAGAATACTACAAAATAAGGTACTAGTTAGTGTTTCTTTGCATTGTGAAATAAGAAACTGCTCATCAATTGCTTTGCAAGTGAAATATTAGCCTCTCAAATTATTTTAGTAATTGTGTTAACTTATTGGATTCTACTCTGAACATTCTGTGTTGCTTAGTATTCTTCATACTGTGTGTGTGGAAAAATGATTTTTCCCTGTCTGATTCATATTAAACAGTGGGTATTTGTGGGATAAAGGGTAGATTAAAAAGTAACAATAATAGTAGCTAACATTTATATAAAACTATGTACCAACCACTGTGCTAAGCACTTTATATTTATTATTGCATTTGGTCCTCATAACCATTCTGAGAGGTAAATGTTATTATCAGCCCCATTTTATAGATGAGGAAATTTAGTCAAAGAAAGATTATTTGAATTTTACTAGGATCACATAGTTTGTGTCTGAGCCAGATTTGAACTCATGTTTTCCATACTCTAAGCCTAATTCTCTATCCATTGTGTAACCTTGCTGCCTCACAGTAGAATTACGAAGAAATCAAGAAATTTGAAAACTGAAGAACTTAGTCTCCCCATTGAAGAGAAAGGAAACTTCAGGACAACTTACTGACTGCAAACAAATAAAGAAGAAGAATTGATGTGGCTAGGTAGACTTTGTGGGCTCACTGAATTGGCTCCTGGTTAGTCAATGTTCATTAATACTAATAAATAATTCTATTCTATTCAATAATCATCCATTTAATGTCTAATAAATCTAATGGCTAGGGATTCAGGGAAGATGGTTGCGTAGAAGCAATAAGGCTCCAAACCTCCGTAAAGCAGTTCACTACCAATTAAGGACAAAGGGTTCCAAGGGAAGAGAAAACCAAATCTGACAACACAACAGAGCTGGGGGATCCTCCAGCTGAACCCAAATAAAAAGGTACATGTAAAAAAAGAGGAAAAAATATCTGAATTCTTGGAACTCTCAAGTTGGAGGGGAAAGAAAAGAGGAAGATCCCAGATCCCCTCCTCCACCTAATGTGCTGAGTCTCCAGCAGATACTGGAATCCCTGGGTGCGCTGGGCCACTAGTCTCAGAGAGAGCCTTGCTGACACAGTTGTGCCAAACTCAAGCCTTTGAAAGCAGACAGCAGGGAAGCTGCTGGGGGTGAAACCCAGAGACAGTGAAAATACCCTCCATCTTGTACTACCTACACCCCCTTTCTCTTGAGGCTTTGGCAGGGTACTCAGAGCAGTATAGATCAACTACACCCAGGCTTAATCCTATCAATACAACAGACAAAAGGTCTTCAAAGGACAGGGAAGCTATAACACCCCTCCCCCACAGACTAGAGTGAATGAAGCCTAACTCACCTCTCTAGCTTTTACCACCAGCTGAGGAAAATCTGACCTCAGGGCACTTGGAGCTGTGCAGATCAACCCCACCTGGCTTAATCCTATCAGCACAGCAGACAAGAAGTCTTCAAAGGGCTGGGAAGCTCCCACAACCCTCCCCCACAGGCTATTAGGAAAGTAGCCTAATTCACTTCTTTAGCTTTCACCAACAGCTGGGGAAAATCTTGCCTCAGGCCCTAGTAACCTCATTAATCAGAAAAAGAGAGAAACCCTCCCAGGGCTGAATAGCCCAAACTCAAAAATATCTAGAAATTGAAAAAAGAGAAAATGGATCAGAAGAAGATAAAGGAACACCAAGAAAAAACAAAAAAAAATCAGTGAAATGGACACAGGCTTTGGAAGAACTTAAAATTCAATTAATTCAAGAACTCAAAATTCAATTAACTCAAAATCCAAATAAATCAAGAAATCAGAGAACAATCAACAGAGGCTGAAGGCAATTGGGAAAAGGAAATTAATGATTTAAGCTAGAAAATAATGCCTTAAAAGTCCAAATTGACCAGTTGAAAAATGAAGCAAAGAAGGCAAAAGATGATCTACAAAAAAGCAGACCAGAAGGAAAAGGATGAGCAAAAAGCCAGGGATGAAATACAGTCTTTATAAATTAGAATTCAACAACTAGAAGCAAATGACTTCACAAGGCAGCAAGAATATATAAAACAAAATTTAAGAAATGAAAAATTTGAGGAAAATATGAAACACCTCATTGACACAACCACAGATCTGGAAAACAGATCTCAAAGGGACAACTTAAGAATTATTGGAGTGCCAGAACATCACTACAAAAGGGAAAGTTTGGAAATCATCCTACAGGAAATTATACAAGAGATGTCCTGACATCTTGAAGGAGGGTGAAAAGTGGAAATAGAAAGAATCCACAGATCACCCCATACGTTTAATACACAACTAACAACTTCCAGAAATAATATAGCCAAATTTAAAACCTACCAGACTAAGGAAAAAATATTACAAGCTGCTAAGAAGAAGTCATTCAGATACCAGGGAAACACAGTTAGGATAACACAGGATTTGGCTGCATCTACATTGAAGGACAGGAAGGCATGGGTCTGGAAAGCAAGAAAGCTAGGTCTACAACCAAGAATTAACTATCCAGCAAAATTGACTATATTTTTGCAGTTAAAAGTAGGGTCATTCAATAAAATTGAAGACTTCTAAGCATTCATAAAGAAAAAACCGGACTTAAGCAGAAAGTTTGCTGCTCAAACACAGAACTCAAGAGAATCACCATAAGGTAATTAAGAGAGTAGGGGGAAAAAAAACAAAACAAAACAAAACAAAAAACAAAAAAAAAA
>NW_025353174.1:0-2329 GCF_016433145.1 Gracilinanus agilis
ATATTATAAATATAAAAACTTATAAACTAAACATACTTATAAATATACTTATATTGTTACATAAATGGGGAAATTATAGATATGTCATAAATGTAATATGTAAATATGAGATACAATTATATACATTTTCTTCACCAATAAAACATAGATCATATTACATTTTGAAGCTAAGCCACTATGTGAATGATGGGGATCTTTTTATGTTGGAATAGAGGCAGAAGAGCAGCTTCTGTGTGTTTTGGGTTTTCTCTGCATAGATTTTGCAGGGATAACTTGTAGAGATCCTGATTTGGAGCCATATCATATACCAAAGCGGGTTTGGATGGGATTATGAGTATGGCTTTGGCAAGATAGTTAAACAAAAACAAACCCTAAAAAACCCAAACATACTCTTCCTCTCTTCTACCACTGCTTTAAAGTGGAATGAAAAATTGTTTAATGGACTAATTTATTTTTGAAATGGAGAAAAACACACACACAAAATTTCTTTTCCTACCTGTGCGACCATTTCTCCTGCCTCTTCACTTCTGGGGAGTGACCTGAACAAGGAGGCTCCTTTTGCTGAGCCCCAGCTGGCCATAGATTTGTGGGTACCCAGGGCTTATTCTGGGTCCAGCTAACTTTGTGTTTCCAGTTACCCTTCTGCTTTGGCTCTGTAGGAGTTTTATTAAATGTTTAGGTCACTAATAGCTGTTTACTTATATCTTATAAATATGCTTATGGGCTAATATGCCCTGGTGCCCTTATCTAAATCCTTGTAGAACGTACAAACCTTCCAGAGCCTAGAGGAGCGAGCCCCGCTTGCCTTTCTGTCTCACTCTCCTCTGCTAAATGACCAAAGAAATTTCTTTCTAAAACGATTTTAGATTTGGGGGTCCATTCTCTTGACTAACACATTCAAATCCCAACTCTGCTATTGAATCTCTCTGTGACTCAGGGTCCTCATCTGTAAAATGAGTATTTATTGTAAAATATATTGTAAAAATTGTAATTAGATGACCTCTCAGGTCCCCTCTGATCCTCAAGAGCTAGGGCTGGGGGTCCCCCTTTGAAGCAGATTTTTGAGATCTTTAGGAAATAGCGGCTAGTCAGTGGCAAAGGGAAGGGGATTCCAGCTAAAAAGAAATGCCATGAGAAGGGAATGGAGGAGAATGTCAACTGATAAGATGCTATTTTCAAAAAGTACTAAAAAATAAAGGGGATTTTAGTGGGTCTTATGCTTAATACCATTTGAAGGAAGAAATGAGCAAATAAGCTAATATTATCAACTTGTCTCATCTACTAAACTGTCAGTTACTGTGGAATTATTAAGAAGCCAGAGAAATTTAATAAATTTATTTAATATTTACTTAATAAATGTATTTTGTATTTGTTAAATTATTTTTTTTATTTTAAGCATTTATTAATATTCATTTTTAACATGGTTACATGATTCATGCTCCTACTTTCCCCTTCACCTCCCACATTCCCCACATCCATGGCCGACACACATTTCCACTGGTTTTGTCATGTGTCCTTGATCAAGACCTATTTCCAAATTGTTGGTAGTTGCATTGGTGTGGTAGTTTCGAGTCCACATCCTCAATCATGTCCACCCCAACCCATGTGTTCAAGCAGCTGTTTTTCTTATATGTTTCCTCTCCTGCAGTCCTTCCTCTGAATGTGGGTATCATTCTTGACCATAAATCCCTCAAAATTGTCCTGGGTCATTGCATTGCTGCTGGTACAGAAGTCCATTACATTCGATTTTACCACAGTATATCAGTCTCTGTGTACAATGTTCTTCTGGCTCTGCTCCTTTCGCTCTGCATCAGTTCCTGGAGGTCTTTCCAGTTCACCTGGAACTCCTCCAGTTTGTTATTCCTTTTAGCACAATAGTATTCCATCACCAGCATATACCACAGTTTGTTCAGCCATTCCCCAATTGAAGGGCATCCCCTCTTTTTCCAGTTTGTTGCCACCACAAAAAGCGCAGCTATAAATATTTTCATACAAGTCTGTTTATTTATGATCTCTTTGGGGTACAAACCCAACAATGGTATGGCTGGGTCAAAGGGCAAGCATTCTTTTATAGCCCTTTAAGCATAGTTCCAAATTGCCAGCCAGAATGATTGGATCAGTTCACAGCTCCACCAGCAATGCATTAATGTCCCAGTTTTACCACATCCCCTCCAGCATTCATTACTCTCCCCTTCTTTCATTTTAGCCAATCTGCTAAGTGTGAGGTGATACCTCAGAGTTGTTTTGATTTGCATTTCTCTAATTATTAGAGATTTAGAGCACTTTCTCATGTGCTTAATGATACTTTTGATTTCTTTACCTGAGAATT
>NW_025353175.1:0-4046 GCF_016433145.1 Gracilinanus agilis
GATATATAGTAGGTATATAATCTACATATATAATATAATTACATATTATTATAAATAATATAATAAATTATATGTAAATATAAATTATATCATTTATAATAATATTAAAATATAATAAAACAATCATTTAATTAATTAATTTTAATGAATGCTTTTAAATGTTGCTTCAGAACATCTGACATCTGCTTTCTTTTTCCCCTCACGACCATCATCTTAATTCAGGTCCTTATTGCCTCTCACCTAAGCTATTACAATAGCATCCTAAAAGGTCTCATTGCACCAAGTTTTTCTTACTCCGTAAGGAAAATGAGGGCATTTGTTTTGCTTGATTATGCATATTTGCTACAAGAATTTTTTTCTTTTTCTGTTTTTTCCTCCCAATGAGAGAGAGGGTGGGAGGGAAAGAAAACAGATTTCTGTTAGCAAAAAAATTTGTAAATAAAAGGATGAGGAAGGGTGCTACAGATGATGAATGATGTTTGCACTTTTAGATGAAGTGACCATAGTGTTAGTTTTACTTACTTGGTTTACTTTGCTATAAGAGAGCTCTTCCAAGTGAGCATAATCTGTAAATGTAAATAAAGAAACAGAATATATCAATAAAACTTTAAAAAATTATCAATAAAAATAATTTTTTGTTTAAAAAAATCTTTACCTTCCATCTTAGCATCTATATTGTGCATTGGTTCCAAGGCAAAAGGACAGTAAGGGATAGGCAATGGGGGTTAAGTGACTTGCCAGGGGTCATACAGCTAGAAAGTACCCGAGATTAGACTTGAACTCAGGACTTCCCATCTTGGGATCTGACTCTTAATCCACTGAGCCACCTAGCTGACCCCAAATAGTTTTGTTTTTTTTTAAAGAGGAAAAAATGAGCAAAGCTGCCATTAGCCAGGACCAGGATCAAGCATTCAAGATAGACTTGCTGGAGCCAAAAGCTCTTCAAGAGGGCAAGATTTTCTTCTATTTTTCTCTGATGTATAACTTTTGTATGAGCTCTGATGTGAACTTGGGGTCCCTTTTAATATGCACCATTTTAAAAATCAATTTACCCTTAAGAAAGATGCAGGCATCAGTAGAAATCAAGGCAGCTCCCCAAAGCATGGACCCAGTCCAAATTTTGTTATTGTTGTTTGGTTGTGTCTGAGTCTTTGTGACCCCATTTGGGGTTTTCTTGGCAAAGGTACTGAAATAGTTTATCCTTTCCTTTTCTAGCTCATTTTATAGATGAGAAACTGAGGCTCATAGAGTTAAGTGATTTGCCCAAGATCATAGAGCTAATAAGTGTCTAAGAGGTATTTGAATTCGGAAAGATGAATCTTCCTGTCTTCAGACCCCATGCTCTATCCACTGTGCCATCTAACTGCACAAGCAATTCTAGAGTCAGAACAGAAAAAAAGGATCTGGATTCCTCAATGTTTTTTTTTCTTGTCTTTATCCCCTCACCCTCTTATATGACTCTATTCCTTCAGCATGTGCAGTACATTAACATTCCCTTCTATTATCTTCTCCCTCCTACCCATTCTGTTCATTTAAAAAACATGCACCCAATAACCATAAAAAACCCCAATCTCCTTTTCTGATTTCAGTGTACCTATTCCATCACCCAAAGAGTTTTTTTTCCTCCATCATGTCAAATAAATAAATTTAAAAACTCTTGTTTGTTAGAATGTTTCTTCTAAAGCCAAACTTATCTTTTTAAAGCTGATTTTTATCTCTGTTATTTCCAGGAGAAATAAATAACTGCTTGCCTTGCCTAGAGCTCTTCCCATGGCAATCTGGTTTGCCTCTACTTATGCTCATTTCTTGCTTCTGTACAGCCTTCACGAGTTTTTTAGTATCTAATTATCACCTGTATTATGTCTAAGCAGCCTGAACGTTTAAGGGCAGCGCTTGAAATTCCTTCCTTTCGTTCCTCTCCTAACAGCAGAGAGCTCACTGAACTTTCATTAGAAATGAATTTCTACTGAACGGAGATGACTTTTTTTGGCTCTTCTGACCCTGTTTGGAATAATGCAGCTTTTTCATCGGAGTCAAGAAGTCTTCAGCCTGAAGAGGACCTTCTGTTGTCTTGTTTTTTTGGCAGGGACACCTAGATCCATTTGTTGATGAAAAAACCAAGGGTTCTGCCAGCTCTTTACTCAGGCATCCTTCCCTGTCCTGAGTGATGGATAGGGTATCTGTGGGCCACCTTAGGGGCAGCACTGAGGGCTCTTTTTGTCTTCTGAAATGATGCAGTTTGTATGACAGTAAAGACAGAGGTAAACCACGTGTACACAAGACAGGCAGTTTGATCTGCCTCACTGATTAGTTAGCTCATGAGACACAGATCTTGAATTCAGTGCCCAAATAATCTCTAGCCACAAACTCTTCCCCCATCCCCATCCTATAGAATTAGTCACCCAGATGGTAAATATGTAGGAAGCAACATGGTGGAGGGTAAGGATTATTACCCTGAATTTATTTATTTATTTCATACAGCAGCTTATTGTTTATTTATTTTAGGGGTTATGGATTTATTTTATACAGTATTTATACTTCTAGGTAAACTGGGTTTGATAATACTTGTGAAAATTGGGTTGGCATTGCTCATTAGGTTTATGAGGGAAACACTCGTCTTAAAGCAGTAAGTAAATCTGAATGATTATTACTCCAGAAGGGGATCCATCAGGGCACATTTATCACCACGATTAGAAATATTGTTCAAAGCCAGTGGGGAGTCATAGAATTTGAGAACCAAAAGGACCTTTAGAGATCTAGTCAAGTCTTCTCATTTGACATAGATGAGGAAAATAAGGTTGCTCCTGTTTTACCTCCTTGAAGCTCTTCTTCATGAATCCAAAGAGAGGAAATAAATCACTTCTTCGTCTTCTCCTCTTCAGGCTCTGCCATCTTTATCTTTACCTTCCACTGGGCTAAGGAGCAGAAGAAAGCGGCGTAGAGGACTCCCTTATCCTATTTGATATGGAATGGTTAGAGAACATTTACTAAATGTCTAATGTGCTAAGCTCTGGGGATATAGCCAAAGGCAACGGTGATCTTACCTACTAATGGAGGAGACAACATGCAAACAACTACGTACGAGAAGATAGATGGTGGATAATTTGAAGCTAAGGCAGCGAGGTGGCAAAGGAGATAGAGCGTCATACTTCAAGTTGGAGGGTCTGTGGTCAAATATGGCCTCAGACACTTCTTAGCTGAGTGACCCAAAGGCAAGTCACTTGACCCCAACTGCCTCTTCTTTGCCACTTTTCTGTCTTAGAATTGATACTAATGTGGAAGATAAGGATTTTTTTTCTTGGAAGGAAAAAAAAAAATGAGGCAATCCATCCAGCACAATGTAGGAACCTTCCACATTGGACAATAACATGGAGATTCCCTAACTCTACTAGAAGAAGGGGAAAGTGAGGAGGATAGAATAGAGCAAGGACATGAAAAGGTTAGAAGAGATTTTTTTTTTTTACTCTTCTGATTCAACTGGTGGGCCCAAGAAAAGGCACTCTGCAGAGAATAATATCCTTGCAATCACTGGCACAAGGCAGGAGAGAAAAAAGTCGAGATTCTGGCTAGATGTGCTTTAAGGGAAGAGTGTACAATCATACCGAATAGCCACTGGACAAGGTCCATCGACACAAGGAAAAAACAGGCATCTCTAGGCATGGACTTTTAGAAAAAGTGTTGCTTAGAGCTACCAGTCCTTCCATCAATTATCATCAACCCCAACCTAGGTGCTTCTGGACCCCAAATATAGGAAAGCAACCTTACCATGGCTAATTTAGTTCATTAGGAGAGGGAGTCTAAGTTATTGGAGTCAGAAAACTAGGGATAAAGTCTTGGTTTCAGTGCTTATTACTTGTATGATCTTGGGCAAGTTATTTAACCTTAATGAAGTTCCATTTCCTCTTCTGTAGAATTGGGACACGATTAGTCTGAGGGAAAAGCTTTCTAAATTGTGAAGCTCTATATAAATGTTAATAATTCCTAGTAGAGTTGTTAACATTATATAATAATATAATACATAATATAATGAATGTCATATATAATAT
>NW_025353176.1:0-1405 GCF_016433145.1 Gracilinanus agilis
CTCTTTCTCCGTCTCTCCCTCTTTCTCCGTCTCTCTGTCTTTCATCCCTGCCTCTCTCTGTTGTGATATCTTTTATGATTTTGGGAGGGGTGGAAGGGATCGAGATAGCTCTGTCTCCTTAGGGTTGTTGTTAGGAAAAGTATTTTGTAAACCTTAATTTAAAGCACTGCAGAAAGGTGAGTTACAAATGAAGCCTGAGATTTAATGAGAGGCAGCCAAGTGGAGTAGTTAGAGGGCTGACCTCAGAGTCAAGAAGAAAGACCAGGGTAGGTCAGACCCACATTTAACAGATCCTGGCTGTGTGACTCGGGACAAATGGCATAAGCTCTCTGTGCTCAAGGCTCTTGCCTAAAATAAGTTCTATTTTATAGATCTGCATTGGTAGTGGGAGCTCTCCATGAGCGTCACCGTTACAATGAAAGCACAGATTTTCTCTCTTCGCTGCCCACCCACCCGCAAATAAGGGTGCTGGAAGTCTTAAACCCAAGAAGGTTCCATGTGATGCTTTCATTATAGATTAAGGATCAAATGAGATGTATTTCCCAGAATTCTGTGAGCTTGACTTCAACCTGACTTATGGTGGTCTGAGCCCAGCAGAAATATCCTCCCAACCATCTCTACCTTCAGCTGGCAAGTCTGGAGCAGATCCTCCACTGGCGGCTTGGGCAGGAGTCTCAAGGCACGCAGAGGGTTAGCCCTCTTTTTGGGGAGGAGGGCTTGAGTAAGGGTGTCGGGCTTTATGGGAAACCAGCCGAGGGCCAGGATTATTGGTGATCATAAATTTTTAGAGACCTCTGGCTGGAGCTAATAACTTGATCATGGCGGCCACTGTATCTGTTAAGCTGAGCTGGTATAGACAGATTGGTATTTAGTGTTTGGGGAGAAATTGATGTTATTGCGGTGGGAGGGGAGGAGGAGGATGGAGAGCAGAGAAGTATTTATGGGGTACCACCGGCGTGTGCAGGGAGCTCTGGGGGCCGCAGCATCTCCATGAAATACTGGTGTGATGGCAAGTAGCAACAGGGGAGACCTGGCTCTGAGAGCTACCAGGAGTGTGATCTAGGCAAATCACTTTCCCCGCAGCCCCTCCATGTCTTCATCTGTGAAATGGGGATAATACGTGTACTGGTTCCCTCATGGGGCGAGTGAGGGATGGCTTGATGAAAGTGTTTTGTAACCTGCAAAGCACTTCAGAAATGGGATTTTTTTTTTATTACTGGTACACATGGGGACTCCTCACAACAGAAAAATCAAGTAAGTGTACCAAAAAAAAAAAATAAATTGGTGTCGCCTCCTATAAAGAAGCCTTTTGTGATTTCTCCTTAGTTATTAATATATCTGCTCGCTCTCATTATTTGTTTTCATATTGTGTTTGGAATGTTCTTTGCCTCCTACCTAGTAATAA
>NW_025353177.1:0-5809 GCF_016433145.1 Gracilinanus agilis
GAGAGAGAGAGAGAGAGAGAGAGAGAGAGAGAGATGCTTCTTATAATTCAAGGTCTTAATCTGCCCTTTAGATGAATCTGACAGTATGCTGACAGATGTAATTCAGGAATAGGCCTATTTATTTATTATTATGTGGTTGATTGAACCAGGAGATCTTTTAAAATAATTTTTGTTTGCTTAATCCCGTGAAACATATTTTTTCTTTTCTCTTCTTCCCCCAAAAACGTATTTAGTAATTGTATATTTAGCAGATTTACTCTAGGTGGAGAAATTTTCCCCTTTTCATCCATGAAATAAAATACCTCTAAATTCCTATTCAAAAGTGAAGTGTAGATAGGAGAAAGTCTTTAATAAGGATTATATTAAGACAGTTCTGTGGAGGAACAGTATGTTTGCTCCATTCTCTCCCTTGGGGGTTGGGGTGTAGAGTCATGATTAGATTCATCTGTAACAAAACCAGTAGTTGGGAGGTGAGGGGTGGTTGGTGGTGGTACATTGGAAATCCAACTATGCAGGGAGTGTCCCTGGTAGGAGGGGGGCCTTCCTTCCTTACTTCCTTCCTTCTGCTAGGTAGCCAGTAATTCCCAGGGAAGTTTAGAGAAGAGGCAGGTCCTACAGGAAGGTGGCTGCCCTGATGGGACCCTAGAGGCAGTAGGCTGGGTCTAGGTGAAGAAGTAGGGACAAAGCCTGTGGTGCTGCAGCTCTGTGAAAGGGTGATGAAAAAATAAAGGCTCAGTTCCTGGTAAGCCTTCTTCAAAGCCCCAAGCAGCTCTGTTCTTAGCAGTGTCCTGTGCTTCAGAATTTCTCCCTCCCTGCTTCCTAAAATAAAAATATTTCTTCTGAGGCTAACTCAGCTGGATTTTTTTTTTTTTGTTGTTGTTGTTTTGGTTTTGTTTTTAAACCCTGACCTTCCGTCTTGGAGCCAAAATTGGCTCCAAGGCAGAAGAGTGGTAAGGGTAGGAAATGGGGGTTAAATGACTTGCTCAGGGCCACACAGTTGGGTTTTAAGAGGAAAGACAGAGCAGAGTTTAGCCATCATTTAAAGGAAAATGCTCATTGGAAAGGTAAGGAAAATGAAGTCAATAAATGGGATGCCTAACTGATTTTTAAAGTGTAAATGACTAAGGTCTTTTCTTGGAGAAGACTGTTCAAATGGCCTTAAAAAAATTAGCTAATGTCAACTTACATTATCAAAGGCTCATTATCCTGGCAGCTACCAGGAAGCAGGACAGGGGTCTGAAGTACAATGGAATTTATGGAGAAACTGGATTTTAAAGATTATGGTTAATTCTTTCATTTTCC
Source organism: Gracilinanus agilis (assembly GCF_016433145.1). Taxonomy (NCBI): domain Eukaryota; kingdom Metazoa; phylum Chordata; class Mammalia; order Didelphimorphia; family Didelphidae; genus Gracilinanus; species Gracilinanus agilis. The sequence goes on from NW_025353177.1 coordinate 1,303, forward strand.
TACAAAACTATAAAAACATTTACATTTTACATTTTAATAAGGTATTCTCCTGAGCCAAAGTGAACTTCTATCAGTAAAATTTCAGGCAATGGGAAGAAGAAATTTTCTGAGAGAGAAAGAGGAGCACTTTTGCAAGGGCCTCCAAACTGTTCTATCTATTTCCTCTTAGGCTAATCCTGAGTAGGGACATTTACAATTTTAAAAAATTTTAAATATTTATTTATTGCCAATTTCATGTTGAAAAAAATTTCCACACAGGTTTTCCTAAGTTATATGATTGAGTTTATCTCATTCCCTCCCTTCCCTTTCCTCTCCTGGTGTTGGCCGGTGATTTGATCTGGGTTGTCCATGTATTATCATGCAAAACGTATTTCCATATTATTCATTTTTTGTGAGTAATCTTATAAAACCCAAATCCCAAAACATAAACCCAAATAAGCAAGTTAAAAATCTCATGCTTTCATCTGCATTTCTATCCCAACAGTTCTTTCTCTGGAAGTAGATATCATTCTTTCTCATAAGTCCCTCAGAATTGTCCTGTATCGTAATGCTGAGAGCAGCAAAGTCTATCACAGCTGATCATTCCATAATATTGCAGTTACTGTGTGCAACGTTCTGCTGGTTCTGCTTATTTCTCTCTGCATCAGTTCACATAGGTCTCTTTCCAGCTCTTTCTGAAATCATCCTACTTATCATTCCTTACAGCACAATGGTATTTCATCACCATCAGATACCACAATTTGTTTGGCCATTCCCCAATAGATGGATATTCCCTTAGTTTCCAATTCTTTGCCATCACAAAAAGGGCTGCTATAAATAATTTTGTACAAGCAGGTCCTCCCCCCCCCCTTTTTTTGATATGAGTAGGGACATGTAAAAGCACATTTTTTTGAACATTCAAAATAAATTCATACCTTGGAACTCATTTTATAACTGTCCTCCCTCTCCAGCCCAAACCTGTGATATAATAAAATAGTCCAAATTAATGATAGTAATAATAACTTCTTTGATCATTTGGGGAATGGCCAAACAAATTGTGGTATCTGATGGTGATGAAATACCATTGTGCTGTAAGGAATGATAAGTAGGATGATTTCAGAAAGAGCTGGAAAGAGACCTATGTGAACTGATGCAGAGATTTTATTGGTATAGGAACTGCCCAGTGTAAAAACTATCTCCATTTACCCCAGAATGATCAGAGAAAGGGGGAAAGGCCTCATGTGAACAAAAATATTTACAGCAGCTCTTTGTGTGATAGAGAAGTGAAAATTAAGGAAGGGTCCATCCATTTATTGGGGAATGCCTCAGTGAATTCTAGTGTTGTGCTATAAGAAATGATGAATTATGATAGTAGTAATATCTACTATTCATGTAGCACTTCCTATGTGCCAGACATTGTGCTAAAGCACCTTACAATTTTTATCTCATTTGACCTTCACAATAATCTTGAAAGGTAGGTACTCTTATAATCATCCCCATTTTACAGATGAGGAAACTGGGGCAAACTTCTGTTTAAGAAGCTTGTTTACTCAGCTAGTGTCTGAGGTTCATTTGAACTCAGGCATGCTTGGTCTTCTGTTCACGCCACCATTTACCTGCCTGCCCAAGGGAACTTAAGAGGACAATTACAAAGAAACCTGGGAAGGCTTCCATGAATTGATACAGAGCAGAACCAGAACAACTGATTCAGTAACCACAACACTGTAAGAACAAACGACTTTAAAAACTTTAGAACTTGAATCAACCCAGCCATTCAGGATGAGAAATGCTACACATTTGCTTATGTGGATATGGACAGGGGTGCAGATTGAGAAATATTTTTTTTCTGGACATGGCCAATGAGGGAATGAATTTTGTTTGACTAGGCATTTTGCTTATAAGGGTTTCTTTTTCTTTCTTTTTTAAGGATACAGGGGGGAGAGAGAGAGAAATGGGAAAAAAATTTGTTGAAAAAATATTTTCATGGAAATTTAAGAGGAAAATCTCTGGGCTGCTCCCGAGTATCCACATCAAAAAACCACCCTTTGTTTTGAGCTGCTCTGATCCTGATCCCTGTCCTTATCATTCCTGTTTTGGTGGCTTCTCCAAACCATCTTTCACTGCTAGTGGTATGCTGGCTTGGAGTTTTGAGTCAAAACTGCCTCAGACACTCACTGTGTGACCCTGGGCAAGTCACTTAAACCCTCTGTCCCAGTTACCTCAACTGTAAAATGGGGATAATTATAGCAACTACTTTCCAGGGGTTTTGTGAGGAATAAATGAAATAATATTTGAAAAGCACTTAGCACAGTGCCTGGCACATAGGAGGTGCTGTAAAAATGTTTCTTGTCTTCCCTTCCATCCTAAAAAAGGCACTGAATAGAGATAGGGACTCTACCTGGGATTTCTTTGATAGAGGGAGCTCCATGGTGAAAAACTTCAGCTATCAATTTTTTTCAGCACCTTTTGGAAGCTGTAGCAGGCAGAAATTAAGGAACAGCCAATATGTGTTAGATGAGACTTGAAACCAGTTTTTGGCTCAGTGTCAGATTCAGAATTCAAGTTACTAAGACAGGCTGCCTTACATCATCATTATCATCATCATCATCATCATCACCATCATCACCATCATCATAAATAGCAACTAACATTTAGGCAATGCTTTTCCTGTCAGCTCTTTTGATCCTCCTCACCACCCCGGGAGGTAGATGCTATTATCATCCCTATTTTACAAATGAGGAAGCTGAAAGAGACAAGTTAAATTCCTTGCCTGGGGTCACACAGCTAGTCAATGAGGCAGGATTCCTTTGGGCTACTTTTACTATATTAGAAATGATCATTTTAATTGTCTTTAATTTCAGTCATTTTTTATTTATTTGATAACCAAATTAAGATTCAGAAAAACCAAAAGTACCCAAAAAGGACACAGTCTGAATTAGCAATTTTTTTCTGTGCCAAAAAATTCTAGCCTTTTTATACTGTCACAATTTTTATTTTTTAAAAAGTAAAGAGCATTAAAATCTTTTTTGTTCCAATTAAAGAGTAATAGTCGCAGGGCTGTGTTTGTTTTGTTTTTTAACCTGCTACATCGGAGGTCCACTTTGAGCTTCAGGCTCAGACTAAATGGCCTTTGGGATCTTCTTTTGATGGGGCTTTTCCTTCCAAGTCTCCCACTCTCCCGCGCTATCCCCCAGCTTCCCGGCCGGGAATAAGAGGAGACAGCTGCCCGGGTTCCGGATCACCAATACTGTATTTCTCCCCACAACCCCCTCTAACCTGGATCCCAGCCAGTGACTGATGGAAGTGGGACGCCAGCCCCCGGCAGCTTCAGGCAGGAAACCGTGGTCTAAGGAAGGGGGAGAGTGCGGAATGAGAGGTGCCTCGGTTAGAAGGCGTGGGAGGCTCTTTTCAGACCCTCGTAGCAGGAGCTCGTCCTGGGATCCACGGATGGGAACGGAGACCCCGCTTCTTCTTTTTGCCTTTCTAGGTAAACATACAGTGCCTGGCATACAGAAAGCGTTTCCTCAGGCTTTTAAAAATATTTTAATAATTATTTACTATCTAATAATATATATTTCACTATTTATAACAGTAAATCGAAATAAAATGAAGAGGGGGCAGCTGGGTAGCTCAGTGGGATTGAGAGTCAGGCCTAGAGACGGGAGGTCCTAGGTTCAAATCCGCCCCAGACACTTCCCAGCTGTGTGACCCTGGGCAAGTCACTTGACCCCCATTGCCCACCCTTATGAGCCAATACACAGAAGTTAAGGGTTTAAAAAAAAAAGAAATAAAATGAAGAAATGCTTAAGCGGCTCTATTTGGCTCTGATTTCTTTGGTAAGTCCAGGCGTTGGAATTTGGGCATTTAAAAACATTATTCCGAGGAGGAAGGGCTCTGCAGGCATCGCCGGAGTGCCTGGAGGACCCCCTGCCTCTAAGAACTCCCGCGGCTAGCAGACTCGGCGGCTCTGCATTTGTAAAGGAGCCCCTCACACTAAAAACCGCCCGCAGTCTAAGTCCAAGGCGATCTGCATTTATTAAGCGCCGGCAGTCGAGATTCCGTGGCCTCAGGGAACTCGCAGTCTAGATGGGGAGGCGTGCACATAGCCGAGCCCTACGCGGGTAAATGGGGGAGAATCCCCCGAGCCCTGGCACGCGGAAAGTGTCCGCAAACATGGCGCGGGAGTTTACGAGCAAGCCGCCCGTAGGCGCCCTCGCCACGTGCAGTCAGTGGGGATCCATGTGGGGCAGCTCGTGCCCCTACTCGGGTTCTAGAGTTTCTCCTCGCACCTGGAGGGCGGGAGGGACGTACGGGCAGGTTTTCACTCCGGCTCTCCCCCCACCCCCTCCGAGAGCTGCCAACCTCCGGAGAGGAGACGCCACTAACTTCGGGGCCCGCCGGTAAGCCAGAAGTGCTTGTAAGGAAAGTCGGTGAGAGAGGCGGGGTGGGAGGGCGGAAGAAGGGCGGGGGTACCGCCCCGCTGGGGGGAGGGGCGTAGCCTAGGGGTCCCCAGTGCGAAGGAGAGGGA
>NW_025353178.1:0-3595 GCF_016433145.1 Gracilinanus agilis
GTGCCTCTCTCTAGCGGATGGAGGGCGACGGGCCTGCCCCCGGGAACAGGTGACACGCAGGGGCGGCGAACAGGAGGAAGATGGCCCGGGAGCTGAGCCAGGAGGAGCTGCTGGACTTCCTGTGCCAGGCCGGGGGCCGGGTCACCAACGCCGCCCTACTGGGCCACTTCAAGCACTTCCTTCGAGACCCCAGTGCGGCTCCCGGCCAGCTGCAGCAGCGCCGCGAGCTCTTCAAGAGCTTCGTCAACTCCGTGGCCGCCGTGCGCCAGGACCCCGACGGCACCAAGTGCGTGGTCCTCAAGAAGAGGTACCGGGACCTCGTGGGGGAGGAAGGGCTGCGCGGCCACCGCGGCTCCCTGCCGGCCACAGAACCGCCTCAGCAGCAAACGCCGCGGTCCCCGCGAGCCCCAGCTGCCTCCCCAGGCAGTGTGCGGCCGGCGCCGCGTCTGCGGCAGCAGCCCCAGTCCCAGCAGCAACCCCCGTCCCAGCAGCAACAGTCCCAAACCCAGACTGAACCCCAGCCTCGTCTCCAACCGCAACCTCAGCCTCACCTGTATCAGCCCCGGCCCCGGCCCCAGCAGTATCAGCAACAGTCCCAGCCCCAAGAGCAGCAGCCCCAGCGGGCCAGGAGGCAGCCGAGGGAGAAAGAATCAGAGACTGAGCCTGCAGGTGCCAGAACTCCAGCCTCAGAAACAGAATGCAATGGACTCTGGCCCAGGACCGCGGATGCTCCAGAGTCCACCGAAACTGGGAGAAGGAGAGGGGGAGGCCGCAGCTGCAGTCCGAAGAGGCTGGGAGAGGAAGCCGCTCCCGCCTGCCTTGTACCCCAGGCTAGGGTGCGCTGCACAGCGGAAGGGGCTCTAGGTGGCAGCTGCTGGGAATGTGCCCAGGATAGCCCATTGGGTCGTTGGACGGAGCCACTCCTCCTCTCACATGGCAGCCCTCCTTTGGAAGAACAGCAGGCCCTGGAGCCTAGCTCTGGGCGACCACTTGAAGGCATTCTGAATTCTAGCTCCAGATTGTCCCCCCAGCCCTCTCAGGTGGCTACTGCCCTGCTTCCCCCTCAGGAAACCTGCAGGGCATCAGTAACTAGCCCTTCCTTGGCATCCCCACTTGTTTTCCCTGGGGATGGGTCAGGACTATTGACCCGAAGTGGACCACATTCCTATTCAGTCCAGCAGCAGCAACGCACTAGAGAGTGGGTGGCCAACCACTCCCAGCCCTCCCTAGGCAGTGTTGCCGAAAGGACACACCAAGGTCCCAGCCGGTCTTGGTGTGTGCTACCAGAGAACTTCCCCCAGCTGCCCAACAACTGGAGCCTCCTTGCCTCAGAGAAGTTGCCACCTCCTCTCTCTGCTTCCTCTCTTCAGTTATCTGCTGGGTCTTCCATATTTCGGAGCATCCGTTGTCAACTGGACCTCCAGGATCTGGAGAACTTTGTGGAAGAGGATAGCCATGACAGTGAGGAAAGTACCAGTGGCCCAAGGGAATCTCCAGGGGAGCTAGAGGATACTCCAAAGGTTTCCTTAGAAAATGGAGGACAGGAAGATCCCAGCACTCAACCTGGGCATTTTATCAAATCTCAACAGGAAAATATTTTTCTCAATAAATCCCAGGGACTCATATTTCGAAATGGTCACTCCCTTCAACATATCCCAGGAAGAGCAAATGGTCCTGTTGTTATTTCAACCAAAACATCCAGAGACTCCTTTATCCAGCCTCAAGACTCCATGCCCTGGCCAATTCCCAGGCTAAAGAGATCTCTGAGGAGAAGTTCCAGGGCAGGGAGGGACAAAATCTCCTCTTCTGATGAGGAGTTGCTAGATGAGGACTTGGTAAAGAGGAACCGTCGACCACCCAGATCGAGAAAGCTGTCTAGGGTGGGAGCAGTGCCCTGTCCAAAGGTGGATGCCCCTTTGGCCCTGATGCAAACAGACCCCAAGGCTTTATCAGAGCAAAGACTGGTAGATAATGCGCCTTCTGTCTTAGTTTCACTCAGACCTTCTGTGCATAAATCCTCCTTAGTGCCCCTTGACTCAAGAGAACATGAATGGATTGTGAGACTAGCCAGTGGCTCCTGGGTACAGGTGCTGACTCTATTTTGGGAGGATCCCCAGCTAGCTCTTCGAAAAGACTTTTTGACTGGGTATACTGCATTGCACTGGATTGCCAAACATGGAGATCTCCAGGCCCTTCAGGATTTGGTCAAAGGAGCCCAAAAGGCAGGGATCATCCTTGACATGAATGTGAGGTCCAGCTGTGGGTATACCCCACTGCACCTTGCTGCCATCCATGGGCACCAGAGTATCATCAAACTTCTGGTGCAGAGACTGGAGTCTTCGGTGAATGTTCGGGATAGCAGTGGGAAAAAGCCTTGGCAGTATTTGACTAGCAATACCACTGGGGAGATATGGCAGCTTCTTGGAGCCCCTAAGGGGAAGCCCATTTTCCCAGTTTATTCCTTGGTTAGAAGTTCTTCCCCAACCAGGAGGGCCAAGAACCACGATATATCAAGGAACATAAGCAGAAAGACTTCCTTTGCTGCGTTACTCAAAAGCCATCACAGCAGATGGAAAATGGCCCACCAATATGACAAATTCCGCTCATCTGGGGAGAGAGAAGATTATAGTGACTGATCTGGAGTTACATGGTCAAAAAATTCCACCCTCTTGCCTAGAGCAGAGGAGTCACCTCTGTCTTTATGGTGTCAGAAGGTGAATTGCTGGAAAATTGGGTAGGTCAGTAAGGAGAATTAGATTGCTTATTTAGAGGGCACATCTCCCTAAGCTTGTGTTAGTAGCTTTGCCTGCAGTTGCCTAGTCTTTGGAGGCCCTGCTTTCTTTCTTTTTTTTTTAATTTTTTTTTTAAATTTTAAACCCTTAACTTCTGTGTATTGACTTATAGGTGGAAGAGTGGTAAGGGTAGGCAATGGGGGTCAAGTGACTTGCCCAGGGTCACACAGCTGGGAAGTGTCTGAGGCCAGATTTGAACCTAGGACCTCCCGTCTCTAGGCCTGGCTCTCAATCCACTGAACTACCCAGCTGCCCCATAGGCCCTGCTTTCTTAACCTGATGAATGGGAGACATTGGGCCAAGGTGGAAGCGTAGAAAAACTCAAGACAGGCTATGCTTTGTTGTTACTGGTATAAGTATATATATCTTGAATAAATGCTTCGACAGAAAAATCAGTTATCCAGAAGGCACTTGGAGCTCCAAGACTTTCACTGTGGCTCAACAAATTCTTGTTTAGTTCTGCACCCTCTCCCTCTTGTTCTTTACAATAAATTTTCCCCAAGGGTAATGGGGGCACAGAAAATACTATATTTCAAAAATCAATGCTGGTCTCCATTTTGTGTAGTTCAATAAAATCCAGTCTGAAGTAGGTTTGAAATGCCTCCACCTTCAACCCCTAGTATTTTATTTTCTCTGCAATTCCAGGTGGTGGATATAGGAAGACGTTAGTGACTCTTTGGGGAATCTTTTCTCTTAACATTTTTGCATCATGTACCCCACTTGGCAGTCTGATTAAGTCTTTGACCCCTTCTCAGAATGTTTTTAAATAATTTAAGGAAATGCTAACTTTTAGTTAGAGGTTA
>NW_025353179.1:0-1862 GCF_016433145.1 Gracilinanus agilis
TATAAAATCAGAATCCTGGGTCCCTAACCAAGGGTACTTTTATTTCATGAGTCTGGGGGAAGAGAGCAGATTTGTGGTGGGCAGGGCTAAATAGAGAAGGAAGAGGTGGGAGTCCCTGTGAGTCAGGATTGGACTGTGAGTAACTCACCCCTCCAAACCGGGTGGCCTCAGGAGGCAGTGAGTTCCCCTGCACTGGAGTCTTTGAGGAGACATTTTTATGATCACCCATCAGGGATTATTTTTTCAGGTTGGATCAGTTTTGGATGGTCTCCATTGAAATGGTCTCTTCAATGAAAGCACAGAGGCCCAGAGAAGGCCAGTCACTTACCCAAGGTCACACAGTAAGTGAGGCAGAGAGGATAGTCAGGTCAGATTCCCAGCCCAGGGCCAGGTTCCCACTCTACCTCTGCTCATGGCCTCAAAGAACGTGGAGGCCCAGGCCAGCCTGACTTAAGAGCCTCAGTGCTCTCTCCTTGATGCCTGAAAGGGTCTTGGTGTCCAGATCTCCAGGGCTGAAACGCAAAAAAAAAAAAAAAAAAAAAAAAATGTCCACGTGATGTTCCCTGGGAACATTTAAAATTAGACTGTTTTGAAGCAATTGACATATAGCAGGCTAGTCTGGAAGGAATGACCCAAAAGACCGTCTACCCCAATTTTTGTGATTCAAAGGATAAATGAATGAGAAAGCAAAGCCCCACAGGAGATAAGCCTGGTGATAGCTAATCATATTAATATTCATTTAAATAACAAATGGCCAGCCTTCACAAAGAGCTTTAAGGTTTACAGAGCACATAGTTATGTCCTTTGATCCTCATAGCAACCTTATTGCCTAGATACCATTATGATCTCCATTTTACAGATTAAGTAACTGAGGCTGAGAAAGTTAAGTGATTTGTCTAGGGTCACGTGGCTAAGTGACTGAAGAAAGATTTGAACTCAGGTTTTCCTGCCTCCAGATCCAATATTCTACCCATTGTGCCACCTAGTAGCCTTCTCTTATTATTGCTCTTTTCTCTCTCTCTCTCTCTCTCTCTCTCTCTCTCTCTTTTTTTTTTTTTTTTTTTTTGCATTCTAAGCACTCTCTTTTCTTAAATGCTTTCAGGTTTACAAAGCATTTCCTCCCTGAGAGATCAATATGACAGGTGTGGCTGTTCTCATTTTGCCAGGGAAGTCATTGAAAGTCTGAGAAGGGAAGTGACTTTTCTCAGGGCACACAGTGGGTGGCAGAGTTGTGATTACAACTAGGCCCTTTGATGCAGTCTTTACTGCCCCATGGTGCCTCTGATCATGCCCTGGCTTCTTTTGGTTCCTAAATGGTGCTCCTGACCCCCATCTTCCCTTCCCCTCCACTCTGAAACCAGGAGCTTCCGAAGGAGAAGATCTCGGTCTCCTCCCTTGCCTATTTTTTTCTCCTAGAGTGGCATGGAGCTGGGCACAAAGGTGACATTCAGTGAATTATCCTTCTGTATCCAGATGGGAACAGAGAAAAATGATGGGCGATTGGATAAAGGCATTGATGGTGGACTCATCGCCTTTGTAGATGACAAAGCTGGGAGGGAGAGCCAACACCCTGGAGGCCAGAGGCAAGAGCTACTCAGAATTTTTTTGATGGCCTCCAACATGGGATCTACTCTCCTAATCAGATAAAATCCAGTGGAGATCAGTGTCAAGTCTTGTGCTTGGGTGCAAGAAATCATCAGAAGAGGGCAGGCTCAGTGGATTGGGAACCAGGCCTAGAGATGGGAGGTCCTAGGTTCAAATCTGACTTCAGACACTTCCCAGCTGTGTGACCCTGGGCAAGTCACTCAACCCCCATTGCCTAGTCCTTACCACTCTTCTGCCTTGGAACCAATATGCAGTAT
>NW_025353180.1:0-2877 GCF_016433145.1 Gracilinanus agilis
GTATATATATATATATATATATATTTTATTCCATCTTTTACAGGAAGCCTTTCCCAACCCCTCTTAATTCTAGTGCCATTTCTCTGTCAATTATTTTCAATTTGTCCTGTGAATAGTTTGCTTTGCATAGATTATATTAGATTGTAATTAGTTTCAAAGTCCTAGAAGGTAGGGGATTATTATTTTTTGCCTATATTTAGTGACTAGCACATAGCAGGCACTTAACAAATGCTTATTGTTGGTTTATTGATTCTAAAAATGCTTCTAAATTTCTGTTCTATATTTTAAAGTTCCCTTTAAATTGTAATGTCTTCTATTCTAAGGTTTGTTCCACATTTATTATATCATTCTGTAATTGTAGAATTCTGTGATCATCAAAAATATTATAGTGATTTCAGAAAGGAGAAACAATGAATTTGTCCTGTCCCAGATAATTTGCTGATTTTCCCTTTTAAAGAATTTTACAGTGTGCAGATTCATCAGTCATTCCAGTCCTAGCATGAGCAAGGCTAACATTTCACTGAAAAATTCAATTCTTCTTAAGGTTTTCAATAAGATTGCCTCACATCCAAGATCCAATATTAAACTCCAGGGCATCTGTGAGCTTTTCAATGTGGGTGCTATCTCCAATGATGTCAAATCAAAAAAATCAGAATTCTAGAATTGGAAAAGTTTTCAATGACTCTCTAGTTCAATCAACACCTGATTGAAAAGTCCATCATGTATTTTAATAAACATACATTGCAGGGGAACGCCCTCTACCTCCCAAAGTAGCCCATTCCACTTTCAGATGGCTCTAGTTAGAAAGTTTTTCCTCCTATCATGGAGGAAATTATCCTTTTTTGTAACTTTACCCATTATTTCTCTGAAACTAAACAAAATTGTTCTAATTTCTCTTCCATATGACAGCACTTCAAATATTTGAAAATAGCTACCTTGAGTTTTATCTACTCTCAGCTAAGCACGATTAGTAGCTTTAACTGATCTTAATATGGCATAGACTCAAGGTCCTTCACCCTCTTGGTTGCCCTCTTCTGGTCACTCTCCAGTTTATCAATATAATTCCTAATGTAATCAGGGATTGGTTAGTACATCCACTGAAGTTTCCTTCAATGCTTTGAGGAAAATGAAGCCCTAGCTACTTCTAGCTATGCAGAGTGACTCAATGCTGAAAGATGTTTGGGGGATGATGATTTACTGGTCACCAGGAGGAAATTCAGATGGATCAAAGGAACTTTAAAAGGGAACGATGTGCCTCAGAGAATAATGAAGAAGCAACACGAAATGCAACAATTTCTATTCAGTAGTCTCACAAACTGCTATATTTTCTGATGAGGTTTAAATCTCAACCTCCTTGAAGAATGTAACAATAGTTTTAAGTTACTATACCATTTTAAGATTTTTCTGTTAGTGGAAATTTGTGAGAGCCTTTTGTTTTAACCATTTCTTTGTGTGTAGGAAATAAAAACCTTTCCTACACCTGATTTACAATAAGATTGAGACACTGAATATGAACCAAATTTAAGCTTTAAGTATTTTTTCTCTTAGAGAACAAGAGTAGGGTGTAATAGATGGAAGATTTTGAGAAAAGAGATATAACTTCTCTTACTAGAGTTTAGGCTCTCCCAGAATTGAGCTCCCACTATAAGCAAAGATTTGGATACAAGTCCCCTTGCTGAAAAGGGAAACAGTCCAGCATACCAACCTCTGGATCCGGCAAGAATTATAACTTAAGACTAAACTGTGACATACAGTATCGAATACAATGTTACATATGAAGTCTGACCAACACGAATTGCAGAAGGACAATTACTTCCTTATTACCAGAGTATTTTTGTTGTTGGTTAGTTATTTTCAGTCATGTCCAACTTTCTGACTCCATTTTTGAGTTTTCTTGGCAAAGATAAGAGGTTGGTTCCCTTTTCTGGTTCATTTTACAGATGAGGAAACTGAGACCAATGGGGTTAAATGATTTGCCCAGGTTTATACAGCTAGTAAGTTCTGAATCTAAATTTGAACTCAGTACTTTCTGACTCCAGCCCCAATACCCTATCCACTGTGCCACCTAGCTTCCTCTCCTGGAATATAGGCTATCTTTAATGCAGCCCAAATTTACACTAGCATTTTTGACCAACATATTATACTACTGACTCATGTTTAGCTTTTAATGTATTAAAATCTCCAGATTTTTTTGGACCAACAGCTACCTAAATGTGCATCTTTTGTATTGTATCTGTGAAGGTGATTTTAACTCATGTAAAATATTTATATTTATCATTATAGAATTGCATCTTACTGTTTGTACCCTAATGTTTTCGCTTGCATCTTGATTCTGTCATCCAGTGTGTTAGCTATTCCTCTCAGCTTTATGTCATCTGCAAACTTGATAAGGATGGCATCTCTGTCTTTATTTAAGTAACTGTTTCTTAAAAAATGTTAAGCAACAGAGCCAAATACAGATCAATGAGGGACTACACTTCGTCCTAAGAGAATGTCAAATTCTGAATGACTTATCATTTATTTATTTATTTGTTTGTTTGTTTATTTATTTATTTGTTTAAGTTTAGATCTCTAAAGCTTAGCACAGAGCCTGACACATAGTAGGCTCTTAGTAAAGGTTTTTTTTATTATTAAACATTTATTAATATTCATTTTTAACCTGTTTACATACTTTATGCCCCTACTTTCCCCTTCACCCCCCGCTCTCCCCCCACTCATGGCTGATGCACATTTCCACTGGTGGTAACATGTGTCCTTGTTCAGGACCTATTTCCATATTGTTGTTAGTTGCATTGGTGTGGTCCTTTCGAGTCCACATCCCCAATCATGACCGCCTCAGCCCATGCATTCAAGCAATTGTTTATCTTCTATGTTTCC
>NW_025353181.1:0-6782 GCF_016433145.1 Gracilinanus agilis
ACACATATATATACATATATATATCTTTGTATGTGTGTGCATGATAAGTATATTCATGTATATTTAATTTTTCTAATAGAGTATCACAGTAGATTGATTGTAGGGCCTGGAGTTATGAAGACTCATATTCTTAAATTCAAATCTGGTCTCAGACACTTAGCTGTGTGACCCTAGACAAATCACTTCTCCTTGTTTGCTTTCGTTCCTCATCCATAACATGAGCTAGAGAAGGAAATGGCAAGCACTCAGAAGAACAAATAATATAGTATTAATTTTAATAATATTAATAATAACCAGTAATGGAATAACAAAATCTGTTACAAAAAAATAGATATTACAATCATTTTCCTACTGAATTATCTTGAAGGCAATGGGGACACAAGTTTTTCATGGCTTGGATCTTACCTACTTTTCTATTATTCTTTTATTGTATTTCCTTCCACTTAGCTTAGATTCAGCCACAGTGATTTACTTTATTGTTCTTTGCCCACAACACTCAACCCTGGATTTTCACTATGTCTACAAACTTACTATGCCTTCTCTCCTACCCTAATTGTTTTCATTCCCTAGCTTTCTTTATGACTCAGTTCAAATCCTCAAACCAGTGATGAATGTATTGATGTTAACCTAAAGGGAGATATTTGAGGGAAGATCTCTGGTAGTAGGCCTTAGAGATCCACTCTTATGCCTGTTTTGTTCAACATTCATTGCTGATTTTGATGAATGCTTACATGACTGGTTATCTGACCTGAAAATGATTTGAAATGAGAATAGCATCATATTGATGGCAAAATAGGGATACTAAAGGATCTTGATAGTCTAGAATAATGGGTCAATATAAATAATACAAAATGTTAAATGATAAACCTTAAAATTCTATATTTTGATTAAAGAAATTAACTGTGCAATTACCATGTGGGAAAAGCATGGGTGGACAATGGTTTTTGTAAAGGGGAAAAGAAATGGAAATTTTTAGCAAACTGGAAGTTTAAAATAAGCCATTTACAACCTATGGTCATCAAAAAAGCTAATGTGACCTTAGAACACATTAGTGGAAATAGAGTATCTAAGACAAGGGAATCTCATATTCTGCCTTGGAATGGTTCTTTCTGGAATCATGTGATCCATTCTGGGCACCATATTTTTAAAAACAGTTATAAAATGGAAGTGTCCAGGAGATGTACAATAAGATATAGAAGAGGATTTGATTTTTATTCCTGAAAGAGGAGATATTAGAGTTAAATACTCTATGCAATCATAGACTAACTCTGGTTTCAAGTAAAAAAGCCAAGTCTACCAGGGCCACCTCTCACATTCTTCTTGATTATTCTCCTTTTTAATTTATGAAAACTCCTTGTGAGTAATAATTCTTCTTCACAGGGACCTCTGATTCCTGCTTCCAAAGAAGACTTGCCATCATGTATGATTGTGTATTATAATTAACTAATGTGTATAATTTCCTAATGACTGTAAGTACCATGAAGACAGAGACTGTCTTATCTAAACTATGTATCTCCTTCATTGTTTAACACAGTGCCTGGCATAAAATATATACTGAAATATATGGGTATTATGGATGGTAAGATTTTGTAGAGTTGTTGTATCAAGATTTGCTATATCCACACCGAGGGTAGGCATGCAATGCAATTTGTAGGCCCAAAACACTATCTGACTAGTTGACAACTTGATAAAAACAGTAAGATTTTGCATAAGGGACTCAATGTAAAACTGTGCAAAGAGGGACTGGCCACATGCACAGAATTTTATGGACCCTATTCTGGAATGTGGGGATGTCTTAAAACGACACACATTGACAGTTGGAGTGGGTTGTTTCTGTCCTTCAGGGGTGATTGAAGAGGAAACTTCCTGTGGGGAAATCTGTCTAAACCTTGGGAAGAGGACATAACTGTTCTCTGAGAGCTGAAGGTTCCTGCTTTCCAGAGATCCTGAGATTCTGTATCCTGGTGGAAGAATTTTGTCATTCCCTGTCTCTAATTTCCATCTGCCTGGGTATCTATACTATCCTGTGTCCTGAGTTATTTTGAATGCTGAGAGAAAGAGAGATGCCAATACCCAGTGAAGACTAACTGTGGGAAAGGCCAGCCATCTTGGCTTAGCTCATAGAGGGTGAACTTTCCAAGAGTTCAAGCTATCATATCTTGATGAACTTTTAACTTATCTACCCTTTATTTTGAGGACCACTTAGGTCAGGATAGATAAATATTGTGGGGATTATAGACAGTGAGTATAGTTTAAGCAGCCTGAAGACCTTTGAAGATGGTTCCTTGGGGAACCTGTAGGAGTTTGGGTGGAGTGTCCAGACTGTAAACTTAGGGACTCCTTTTCCTTGGTCCTCCTCCCTTCCTCTTTTACTTGATGTTAATAAACCTTAATTACTGTTTTTATCAATTTATCAACTAGTCAGATAACATTTTGGGCCTACAAACTGCATCTCATGCCTGTTCTCTGTATGAATATATAAAACCTTGATACAACTCTACAAATCTTACCATCCATAATATTCACATATTTCAGTATGTATTATATGCCAAGCACTGTGATAAACAATGAGGGAGATACTTTAGATAAGACAGTCTCTGTCTTCAGGGTGCTTATAGTTATTAGGAAATCATACACATAGAGTTAAATATAATACACAATCATACATGATAGCAAGTCTTCTATGGAAGCAGGAGCCAGAGGTACCTGTGAAGAAGAATTTACTAACAAGGAGTTTTCACAAATTAAAAAGTAAAATAATCATATATTTAAATACTTAATTAATTTGTTGAGTTAAATGAGAGTAAGACAAAAGATTAAGAAAAATCATCCCCTGAAAATCTTTCTCCATACAACAGATCAAGAAATTTTCTTAAAATACAAGGTTTACTGTGAAGAAAGCTTAGCTATTGCTACCTATAGGTTTATTTAGTTACATTCTGCGACCATTTATTGCTACAATGAAAAAGAGAGAGGGGGAAGGAGGGAGAGTAGAGTGTCTATGTTGGGGTTGGAGGAGGAATGCTAAATTTCTCTCTGCAGGAGGTTTTTATCCCCTGCTCTGTGAAATGAAGTGTAGTTTTCTGTTCACATCATAGTCTAAATTTAAATGGCATTTAAATCTTAAGGACCAATACAGACAGGCACAATATTAGTTTGTTAATTTTCAATATCTAATATTGCCTATATAGAGTTAAATTTTATATAATAGATATTAAAAGTATAATGAATGAAACCTAATACAGTTTTCATTCTAATCCAAACAGAATTCATTGTTTTTATCCTGAAAAAAAGAAAATTAAAGTTCTTCCACTCATGCCATTTATGCAGAGATAACAGCATAATTGGATTCTAGTGGAAAAGGACTCTGAAAAAGTGGACCAAGTAGGCAAAAAGCCAAATAGTTCTTGATACATTTTTAGCATAGTGCTGACAGTATAGTATAATAAATGACTCATTTTCTTTAAAAAATGACCACATCTGTCTAAAAGGTACACTAGTCAAATATTTGACTTCCAACGTACTAGTTTGGAAGCCAACCTTTGACATTGGATTTCCATTGATTCTCAATTGCTGTTATAGAAGTTCAGTTGGAAATTTCAGACATTACCCTAATAATCCCTTAATATAATTTAAAATACAAAAAAAATGATCCAAACATCTTAGCACAGTTTGAAGTTTTAGCAACTTAAAATTGCACTAAGACTTTTGGACTGGAATCAAGTTGAAGCAAAGGAAAACTGAATAAGGTATTAAAGAGAAAAAGGGAGCTGGGCCTGCTGGCACCTATCTACAATCCCTAAGGCTAAGGTTGGCAGGATCTAAGAGTGGATATGAGAGAGAGAGAGAGAGAGAGAGAGAGAGAGAGAGAGAATATATGTGTTCAGGCCATATTTGTTTTGAATTTTTGCCAAATAGTGTAGGAAAAAAGTTTTTGTCGTTTTCTTTTTTCTTTTCTGTTTTTTCCCCAGCTGACCCAATATTCAAATAGTTCTCAAAAAAATTAAAAGAGTTCTTCTGATAACAATGAAACATATTTATATGGCTAAAAATAGATTATGGGGTACATAATTGTGACAGACTGGACTGACACAATGAGAAAAGGATGATGTTTCTATTAAAATGATAGCAGCTGACATTTATGTATCAGATTCAGATGTGCAATATGCTTTACTTGCATTCTTTAATCTCAGCCTTAAAACAATTTCCAGTGTGGCAGTTACTACCAAATTTACTACTTCTGTTTAAACAATGAGAAAGTTAAAAGTCTGGGAAATTAAGCGATTTGACCATAATCACACAGCTAGTGTGTTTGGAAGGAGTAATGCCCCTGTCTCATATTATACTCATATTTAATGAAGAATAAAAGTCACATATGAAGGCTAGCTCAAACATCATTAGGTGAGGCTATTAATTTAGATAGAGGGAAACATATTGCAATAAATACTCAAACAACTTTAGTCTCTAAATATTTCTCTTGACAATTGGACAAATATGTCAGCCAAATATAGCAATTATCTCACACATTAGTTGTTTCTAAAATATTAGGAAGAAGAGGGAAAATTATGAGTTATAATAAATACTGTCTTAAAGAAGCAAAGACAAGCAGAGGAAAGGAAAAAAATAGCTTTAAGTAAGGCTCCGCAAGAATGCCTACTAAGTAATATCACCTGAACATTTAGGAGGGAGGACAAACAAGTTAGAGAATGTAAAAAATCTGCAAGGATTCATCATTACAATGTTTTTTCACCACAGTTGGACTATAACATCATAGTTTCAGCAGTGCTTAAATTTGAAAAGGAAACTGTACTAAAGAGAACAAAAATGGGGAAAGTATGTCAGTTAAAACAAGTATACGTAGAGGAAGTCAGTGCTGGAAGTGACACGATTGTGAGGGTGTTGAGGGACTAGTTCTCAATGTGTGTGAAGAAGTGGAAGATATCAGAGACAAAGGAAAAAAATCTCAGATCAGATCACTTCAATATTAGAAAGGAAGAGAGAGAACAACCCTATTCTTATGAAAAAATAAAATATTTATTGTCATAATAAATTCATATTCAAATATGAAACCAATAAATACATAAACTTTAACACTGAGGTGTACTGAAAATAAGCAAAAATATTCTTTTAGTGGGTTAAATGAAGAAATAAGGGAAAATGCCAATTATGAAAAGATACAACCAACTCTTCTTATTTCTAACAAAAATAATATTATCCACATATGTATTTAGATCAGAGTTTTCATTCTGGGTCATCAAAATGAATTATTACTATCTCTCACAAAGTAAACAATTATCTAATATTACCCCTCCATTCCACAGATATAGAATATAAACACATAGGTTCATTTTCTCAAGTCACAAATATAGAAATGACAATAAAAATATGGATAAAGAACTAAATAAATATGACTACAAGTCTATTATTTATTCACTAGTACATAGTTTAATTTTAGAAATAAAACCATGATATTTATCTCATCTAAAATTCATAGATATTTACAAGTGAGTACTAGTTTCCCTTTGAATCTCCCTTTCATTAACTGAGTTTCAAGCCATTGTAGGAAAAATTCACATCTTAGTGTTATGATTCAACCCTGATATCATCTCCAGATGTCATTGGACCTTGTGACTCTTTCCTTGGAAAACAGCTGGTCTTTGGTGACCACGCAGAATGCTGACTGGAATACCTCAAAATAGAGTACAATATGATCAATTAGGAACCAACCTCTCAGATGTGCTGTTGTATATTTTGGGAGACAAGAAGTGCCTCTGTAAGCCAAAAACTATGAAGGCTGTATTGTGCTGGGCAGTGCCAAGCAGTAGCTTTCTTCCTAAATTATGTTATCTTATTACCTAAGTGAGGACATGAACTTTTTAAAAAACAGGGTACAGTAGAAGGGAAGTGTATACAAGTCTTTTATAATTTAATGGAATTAGAAACATTAGAAATTCCATTTTATTTTTCTCTTTTAAATTTCTCTTGTATTCTCATGCACTTTAGTAGCATTAAATAAGTTAAAAAATTATTTTAAGGAAATTTACAGACATACTATCTAAAGCAATCACATTAAAAATAGTAAGCATAGTTAGTAACCTCTAATATTTCTTTATCAAAATAAGTTTTTGTTTTTCCTCCTGACACCAAAGTGATCAGTCATTTTGGCATGTGTTATTACCTTTATCTAAGTGTAAGAAGTGTAAGTAATCAAATACCCAAAAGGATAATTATCAGTATAATTTCCAGTCATCTCTAATGTACATACAATTGTAAACAACAAACAGATTTTTAAAAAAACCCTGATAAATGACTCAGAGTAGCCTCAGGTGTTAAAAAATAGAAATTAGAAATATTTTGCTTAAAACATACAAGAAAAGTTAATGATCTTTAAGTATTATTTTTCCCTTCAAATAATGAGAAATGTCCAATTTAGCTAAATATGATAACTAACTCAAATGATTTTGTTTTCCTATTGGTTCCCTGGTCTGCTCAATGCATAAAAGACTATAAAGTTCTTTTCTTTGGGAAAAAATATTGATTTAGTTATGGTGCCACAAGAAATGATGACATAGGAAGGAGATGGGAAGTCCTGGGTTCAAATATGACCCCAGAGACTTCCTAGGCAAGACATTTCACTTCAGCAGCCTAGCCTTTACCACTCTCATTCCTTGGAACTGATATTTTGTATTGATTCTAAAGTAGAGAAAGAGGAGGAGGAGAAGGAGAAGGAAGAGGAGGAGGAGGAGGAGGGGGAGAAGGAAGAGGAGGAAAAGGAGGAGGAG
>NW_025353182.1:0-5294 GCF_016433145.1 Gracilinanus agilis
AAATAATATAGTTATTACAATATATAAATGTAATATATAGTACTTATTTATATATAATATAAATAGAAAAGAATAGAAAAATTAAAATAAACCAATGTTTGTCCTAGAAAAGTTTACAGTCTAATGGAGGAGTCAAAATATGTATTTATAATTTTATTCAAAATGAATGCAAGGTGGTTATGAGGAGGGCAAGCTCTACCAGATTTAGGGAGAGAGGAAAGATCAGCACTTGAGGGAAATCCCAAAGGACACCAGACATCCAAGAATTCGAGGTGAAGAGGGAGTTCCATTCCAGGCTTGGCTGATGGTCATTGTCAAAACAGAGAGTTAGGATAGAGAGCATTGTGTGTGGAGCACATTTAGTAGGCCAATGTAGTTGAAGTGGACATAGTGAGGAAGAGAATAGCATGTATGAAAACTGGCAAGGTTGGAAGAAACCATATTGCAAAGAGATTTAAATGCCAAACAGAGGAATTTATATTTTATTCTCAAGGTAATAAGGAACAGCTGGAGTTTGAATAAGGGAGTGGAGGGGAGGGATGTTGTCATGATCATAACTGGTCTTTAGGAAAATCACTTTGGCATCTATGTGGAGGATGGATTGTGGTGGGGAGAGGCTTGAGACAGAGACCTAAAAGGGAGCGGTTGTAATACTTTAGAGGACAGATGATGAAGAACCTAGATGATGAGGAAACTGGGATTGAGAGGAGGCGATATGTTTGAGACATTGTGGAAAGAGAAGTGACAAGATCTAAAAGCTGATGAGGTTTATGGAGAGATGGAGAGGGAGGAATCAAGGATGACACCACAGTTGCCAATCTAGGTGAGTAGGAGCATGGTGGCATCCTACATGATAATAGGGAAGTTAACCTGGCCCTTGTGGGTTATGCCAAATTTGGCTCTTCTACTCACCTGGTTCACAGGAGTAGAATATCATCCTCAAAGTCATTGGTAGAAAGGGAACGATGGATGGGGTCCTGGTGGTCCATCTGTTTCTATCTGCAAGAAGAGAGTTAGCAGCCTGCTCCAAGTTGGTCAGTATTCTAGGGGGTGACAGCTAATGATGAGAGTTGACCTCTGGGTAGTCTGGCTAGACTCATGTTTCAGAATACTTATTAAGACCTAATTTGCTTCTGATTTTGAGGGAGAATCAGGAAAAAAAAGTAATACCCTCATGGGGTTATATCTTCAAAGGAAACATCTGACTCTTTAGGACTCGATCATAGTTCTAAAACGATGCCTTCTCTTTAACTTCTGGTATAATATAATGAACTAACTCATGGGCCCATATAGTATAGCTTGAAAATACCAATTTAATCTCAATGCTTCACTCTCACATGCTTGTTCTACGTCTTCACAACTCAGTTGTATTTGTTGGCTTGCAGTTATTGAGGGTAAAAAAAAGGTTAATTGGAAATGTTGAGCTGTTTTCTCTTTTGCAGTCTCAGTGATGAAAATCTTTACAGATGTAGATTACAAGCTGGTGCCTGGTATATTTAAATAAATGTTGATACAGCACGCCCTGTACAGTGTGACGGCTTATAATGAAGAACATTTCAGAGAATCCTAGGAATTAGAGACGGAAAAGGTCTATTGTGACATCTAATCATCCCTTGGCAATAGGACTGTTTCTAGTAGCTTACACGCAATAAGTTCAGCCTAGCAGGTGTGTATAGTAGGCAGCCCACAAGAGAATCAATTCAATTCTATTAAATAAATATTTATTGACTGTTTACTATGTATAAATATTCTATGCTTGCTACTAAGGGAAGAGGGATTGTATATAAAGATGAATAAGCAGCAGTTCCTGCCCTTCAGAAACTTATACTTTATCAGGAAGATGAGGCAGTTATACAAAAAAAAAAAGATGAAATAGAATGTGAGAGAGATTCATAAAGACCGTGAGAAGTCAAGGGAGGGGGAGATTATTATAAGTCAGAGGATGGAGGTGGATTGGGTCAGAGAGGAGGTGGCTTTTGAGCTTTGAAGGGCCTGGAGGTGAGATTTTTTTTGAAGGCAATATGAGGAGAGGACATTTCAGGCATACAAGCATGTGAGCAAAGACAAGAAAGTGAGAAAATGTATGATGGATTTGGGGGACGGTGAATAGTGTGGCTGAAGCATAGAGTTTGTGGAGGGAAATAAGACAAGATCAGATTGGGAGAGGGGGTTATAATTTAATTGTAGTGGGCCTTGAATACCAAGTGAAGGAGATTGGTCTTTGAATAGCAATGGGCAACAATCACAGATGCTATTTGACTGGCCCACTAGTGTTTTTTTTTATACTGGAAAACCAAATGAGCATCTCATCTCCAAAGCTGCATTGATTATTAATTGATTGATTGAGGTAGTTTTTAGTTCTCCAGAATTTATAAACCTAAGTTGAATGCTGGGAGCTAACATGACAGATTAAAGGTCTTTCTGCTAACCTGAACCTCCCCCCACCTCCAGCGCAGACAAAGAAAATAAATCACCTCAAAACAAAGGAAATCAGGAAGAAAATATCTCACTAGATGAGAAGGAAGAGTAGCCTAGGGAGTGCAGCATCTGTGGGAACCAGGAGAATGTGGACCAGCTCAAAGCACTGATATATGGTCAGAGGCAATGAAGTGGCAGAGTGGGGATTGGCTCATCCCTTGAAACAATAGGGGAACTGGTTGCACAGGTTGCTGAATCTAGCTGGACAAAATAGCTGCCCACCTCCTCACAGCAAGCCAACTGGGCTACAAAGGATACACTGTGGAACCCAATGGCAGCTGGGCCAAGCACAAGTACTAGAGAAGATACCTTTGCAAGATTGGAACGGTGCTCCTTCTTTCCCAGGAGCAAAGCAGAACCACAATAGAGAGGTAAGGTAATTTAAAAAAATAGAAAAATGAGCAAAAGAAAAAGAAAAAATCTGACCTTAGAAAATTGCTTTAGTGATAGGCAAGTTCAAAATGTGAACATGGAAGAGGACAACAAAGCCAGAAATGAAATTTGTGAAGTTGCAAAGGAAAATGTGAAAGGATGGCAGGCTCCAAAAGAACTCATTGGAGGACTTGAAAAGAAATTAAAAAATCAAATAAGAGAATTGACAGTCTCAACGGCTTGGAAAAAATTCACTTGAGAAAACAATTCCCTATAAACTAGAATAGGTCAAATGGAAGTAAAGTCACAAACACATTGACAAAAACATCTTACTAAAAACTAGAATGGGCCAAATGGAAATGGAGACACAAAAATACACTGAAGAGTAGGTGGCTTAGTGACTGGAGAGCCAGGCCTGAAGACAGGAAGTCCTGGGTTCACATCTAGATTCAGAAATAGCCTAACTGTGTGATCCTGTTACCCCATTGCCTAGTCCTTTACCTCTCTTCTGCCATAGAACCAATATATAGTATTGATTCTAAGATGTAAGGTATAGATTTTAAAAATGCATGGAAGAAAACAACTTCCTAAAAACTAGAATAGGCCAAATGGAAATGGGGAGGAAAAACAATGAAGAAAACAACTTCTTAAAGAGAAGAATTACCCAAATGGAAAGGGAAACACAAATACTCAAGGAAGAAAATAACTTCCTAAAAACTAGAATGGGGCTAATGGAAGCTAGTGAATCTGTAAGACATCAGAAAACAATAAGACCAAGTCAAAAGAAAAAAAAATAGAAGAATTTCTGAAATACCCTTCTGGAAGATAGAAAGGAGAGATAATGTAAGAGTCATGAGAATACCATGACTTACCAGCCCACCATAAGAGGTTTTCTTTTCTTGACTTTTGCCTGAGGTGTGTTTACATAGAAGTGAGAAGATGGTGCTTGGGTTCGAGGAATACAGGATGATTTTAGAGCATTTTCCTTCAAAACTCTTGAATGGAAATCTAGTTTTAGTATTTCCATCCTCCAAAGAGGTATAGAAATGTAGCTAAGAGTTGGTGGTCCTCACCGATAGGTAGAACTCCTGGTGGTTAACCATTGAGAAAGAACAAATGCTATCCCTCTTTTTCCTCTGATTTCTATCCTTTCACTCCTCTTCTCCTGATGATTTAGTCATTCTGTTCCATCTTGGTGATGTTCCTGGGTAGTATATGGTGTCTTGCTCTAATGAACTTAATCCCGAATTCTTGTCCTGTAGATTTAAGTCTTTATTAAGTACTTACTAAGTGCCAGGCATTGTACTAAAGGATTGGAATACAGAGGAAGGCAAAAATATGATTTTCGCTCTCAAGGAGTTCACATTTAAATGGGAGAGACAACAAGCAAAAAATATACATATAACGAATATACAGGATAAATAGCAAGATAATCTCAGAGGGAAGGCAACAAGAGGTATGGAGTAGTGGGAAAATCTTGCAGAAGGTGAGACTTAAGTCATCATTTCACCTTCCCATGCATTAATTTCCATATCTGTAAAATGGAGGTAATAATGCTTACCCTATGCATCCCACAAGGTAGTTCTGAGAATTGAATGAGATGATGGATATGAAATTCTTTGAAAACCTTAAGTTGTCATATAAATTGCTTTCTTGATGCTGTTGGCCAATGAAGAACCAGGCCAATCATTCTACAATCTTCTTTATTTCTGACCTTGGGGAAGTAGTGAGGCAGTATGGTACAGTAGACAACACAGTGCACTTGGAAATAGAAAGCTTTGGGTTCAAATATCACCTCAATTACTTCTTACTATTTGACCCTGGACAAGTCACCTCAATTATCTATGTTTCATATTCCTTATCTATAGAATGGGAAATTGTACTCATCAGTCTATGGATTCCTTCCAGCTCTATCTACAATCTTTGGACTATGAGACATAGTGGTCTGCTTTTATAGAGAAAAATTATATTTGTGAGAGATCCCATATCTGTCTATATATGCCAGCCTCAACCTTCCCTGAGGTGCCTGAGCTACCTAGGGGCAATGACAGTCGGATCTCAGCTGGAGCCCTTGCAGCCATCCTGTCAGATCCAAAAAGGTGATGGCTGCCCCTTTATTCTGCTTAATATTCTGAGAAGCTGGGTCCATAGCTTGACATTTTCATCTGTCATCCATTGCACCCCTCTGCGTGCAGAGAGCGTGACTGACGGCTTTCAGAGCACAAAGGTAGGTTTGGCTTCTGTCCAGTAGTCTAATAAATTGATAAATTCTTTGATGGTTTATCCCTTCCAGACAACTATGTGTATCAGAGAGGCAAAGGATCATTTTGGATTTAGGATCCTCAAATAGAGGATGGGCCAGAGCCCATCTGTTCTGGTCCTCTGAGTGAATACAGCATGCTATTCTCTCTCTCTCTCTCTCTCTCTCTCTCTCTCTCTCTCTC
>NW_025353183.1:0-4700 GCF_016433145.1 Gracilinanus agilis
TCCTTCCTTCCTTCCTTCCTTCCTTCCTTCCTTGGATGTAACTTACTCACTGGGCCTTGCCTCCTACCTTAGGAAGTCTCTCAGGTAATTTGATGATGGTAATACCGATCCTTGCAAATGACCCCTGAGCCATTTGGCTGATTATATACATAACCAAAAACACTTTGGCCAGCATCCCATTTCCTATGGCTTCACTACATTCTCTGGGCAGCCAGCCCCAATCCATTTCTTCCAATATCCCATTTCTCTTGACAATAAATTCTCATTGAATGGATGTATCACCCTCAAACTGGCTTGGGAGGAATAGTGGTGGTGCCAATTATGTTTAGAAGTTCCCTTAACTGGCATTATTGATTAGTCTGATTGGTGATTCATGCAGATCATGCACTAACTGAATTTGAAAAGACTCAAAGAATTATTTCTGTATCAGGCAAATTTGGATTCCAAATAACTACATTTCAACCCCCAATGCTATTACTTATTACCTGTGGGCTTTGGATAAGCCATTTCCTTTCTGTCCATTTCTTCCCTTATAAATTGAAGAAGTCAGAAGAGTTGAGGTCAAACTAGATGATTACTAAGGTCCTTTATTTGAGAATCACTTTTTACTTGGACTCAGCTCAAGCTCTTCCTTCTTTATAAAGTCTTTCTCTATCCTTGACCCTTCCCTTCCTACTGTGTCTTCCTCTCAAAATTGCTCTGTGCTTATTTTGCATTCTTTCTGTATAGGTATCCATACATATTGTCTCCCTTGAGCAATAAAAGTTCCCTGAGGGAAGAGCTAACCATTTATATTTTCATATCACCAATATTTTGCACAGTGCCTGGCATATAGTAAATATTTAATAAATGCTTGCTAATGGATTTATTGATTGATTTCCAGTCTTAAAACCGTACAGTTCCACCTAGTCTCAGTTTTCCCTTTTGTCTTCCAAATGTGCGAGGAGGTTGGAAAGATTGATTGGGGCTAGGTTGTGGAGAGCATTAAAAGCTAAGCAGAGACATTTATATTTGAGAGGCACTAGGGAAATGCTGAAGTTAATTGAACAGGAGATTAATGTGGTTAAATATGCTCTTAAGGAAAAATCACTTTGGTAGCAGCTTGGAGAATGGATTGAAGTAGGAGAACAATTAGAAGTCTAATGCAAAGGGGTCAGCCATGTGACACAGTAAATTGAAAGCCAGGTCTAGAATTGGAAAGTTATAGTTTCAAATCTGGCTTCAGGTACTTCCTAGCTGTGTGGCCCTGGGCAAGTCACATAACTTCAATTAACTATCCCTTACCTCTCTTCTGCATTGTAATCTAAACACACTATTGATTTTATGAGTTTTCTTAAAAAGAAGTCTATTGTAATAACCTATGCAAGTAAGGGCTTTAACAAAAGTGGTACCTATGTGAGTGGGAGAGAAGTAGTTGAATGTGAGAGTTATCTTGGTGAAAGAAATAGCAAGATTTTAACAATCGATTAGTTACGTGGAATGAAAGAGAGTGAAGAGTCCAATATATTATTACTAAGGTAATGACATGGGAGACTGGGAGGATGAAGGTATCCTAACACAAAAATAGAGAAGTTTGAAAAAGAGAAGTGTTGAGGAAAAAAGATAAATAATAATTATTAAAATGTAATAGCAATTAATATAAACAATAATAATAATATTTAAAAATTTAATATCAAAATAAGATAATTATAAAAATAATTAATTTTTAGAAATGTTTGATTAGAGTTTGCTGGATAAATTTGGGAATCATTTGTATAAAGATGATCATTAAACCTATGAGAGCTGATGAGATTAATAAGAAGAGTATAAAAGGCAGAAGAGAAGAGGCCCAAGGGCAGGACCTTGGGGAATATTTATAGATGGGAGGCATGATACAGGTTGTAAACTAGCAAAGGAGACTGAAGAGAGGTCAATCACAGAGATAAGAAGAGAAACCAAGGGATGGTGCTGTCATATAAAATCAGACAAGGGCAAGTATCCAGGAGGAGAGGGTGGTTAACAGTGCGGAATGCAGCTGATTTAAGACTGAGAAAAGATCATCAGATTTGGCAATTCAAAGATCATTGATAACTTCAGAGAGAGCGGAATGAAAGGGCTGAAGAGTAAGAGAAGGGGAAGTATATGCTGTGAGTGTAGACATTTTCCTAATCACAAAAATCATTAAGAGAAAGGTTTCTTGACCTTTTTGGTGTTACAGATCCTTCTGGTAGTCTGGTGAAGACTATGGGTCCCTTCTCTAAATAATATTTTTAAAACACAAAATTAAATACCTAACATTAAAAAGAAAGACAACAGCCCAACAGTTATCAAATTACTAAATTATAGATTCCCACTACTAAAAGATACACAAGTTTAAGAACCTCTAACAAATAGTTTGCCATTGTAACTTAGCTTTTCATGGATGTGTCTCCAACTCAATATATCTTTTTGACTAAATACTTGCAATATGTTTGGGGTCATGGGAGCTATGGACGACAGAGAAATTAATTTCCCCAGCCATGTTGTAAGCTTTCTGAGGGCAAGAACTATGTGTGATTTATTTTTGTATTTTCTATAACACCTTTCTGTGTATTTGACACCAAGAGATGTTTGTGGAACGAACGAAAGAATGAATGAATGTGCTTTGGGGGGGGCTCCTGCCTAATTCCCATTCTGACTGTGCCTGGTTTCTCTTGGCCCTTTTTATGGGAACTAGCGTTGGCTCTCATGATTGGCCTCTAGGAAAA
This sequence comes from Gracilinanus agilis, assembly GCF_016433145.1. Lineage (NCBI taxonomy): Eukaryota > Metazoa > Chordata > Mammalia > Didelphimorphia > Didelphidae > Gracilinanus > Gracilinanus agilis. Next base: position 2,727 of record NW_025353183.1, read on the forward strand.
TTTCTGTATGTAACCCCTTGTTGGTTCCCCTTGGCCTTTAGGATACCCAATCCACTGTTTGAAGAATGAGCCATCCATCATATTAAAAGTTGGCTTTGCCCTGCCTAGCTTGGTTTGGCTTTCTTCTCATTTCGCCTGAGCCGACTGACTTTTTCATGGACTTTGCTGAATCAAGTGGTTGTTTGGGCATCATGTGGACCCTTCAGCGTTAGCTCCAGCAGCTGTATATTCACAGAACGGAAGGGACCTGGCAGGGCCATCTGGCCTTCTCAATGCCTCTATTCATCCCTTGGAGACATAGTCTCTCACCTTTCTGCCTTCCAAAGGTACTTTCCATTTCCTTTCAAGTCCTTTGAGACCTTGCAATTTCCGCCCTATGTCCGTCCCCCATCCTGTGTGAGTTATTTCCAATCTGGGTTTATTTGTGCATACTCTCTCTCCACACACATATGCACACACACACGTGTGTGTACATGTATATATTTATATACACACATATGAATGTATATTTGCATATAGATGTCTGTGCAATTTAATTAAGATTTTAATGCATTTATATGTATGTATTCACATACACTGTTTATACATATACCTACAGATTTCTTTTTTCCCTCCAAGTGTATTCTTTCCCCCACCAACTACCATTTCCCATAGAATACTAACCTCTCAAATTCAAATAGGAAACCTGCTGTCACTTCCCCTCAAGAAGTCACCTGCCTTTCCACCTTGGGAGTACTCCTGTTTCAGGCTGTTGATCCTGAGTAGTTGGAGATGGTGGGGGGACGCTGCTGTATTGGCTTTTGGAGCCATTTACCTGAACACAGTTTATAGCTTCTGGATCTTTCCCAACGAGCTGGTTACTGTTTCTCAAGTCAATTCTAAATTCTCTTCACTGATCCCTTGTGATTTACAAACTTTAAGTCCTACGTGAGCCATATGAAGCCATATTTCCTGACCCTACTGTGACTCAACCCAAAGGAGTAGTTACAGTTGATGAGCAACCTATTAAAAATATTACTATGTATATGAAAAAGTGTATACAGGGGAAAAATACTACTCTGCATATGAAAAAGTGATTGAGGGGAAGTGGGGTGTTAATAGGAAGTAGGACTTGATGAAAAGAAGATGTGGGCTCAAGGCTTATCCTTTAATACATATTGGTTATGTAGCCCCAGGCAACTCACTTAATTTCCGTGCCCTATGCAACTCTGTAGAACAAGTACTCATGTGCATTGGCATAGGGAATTTCCTTATTGAGAGTTTTCTGGGTAAATGGAAGCATAGAGCTGATACCAAAGACACTGTTTTCATCCATCCATCCTGAGAAAGAAACTGATTCAATTGTTGATTATTCATACTAATTAAAGATGCAAAAAAATGAAAGAAAAATACATAGTTAATCTTAAATCTTTCATATTTAACTTTGGAATCCAATGTCATGTCCTCATCCTTCCTGCTAGGCATCCTTTTCTAGGGATGAAGGATTGTGATCAGTTAGAAGAATCTAATTTGTGACTCTAGGCTCAATCTATGAGACACATGATCACTTGGATTTCATCATGGTTTTCTGTACCCAGGCCCTGGGCCAGCACTTGGAAAGACACTTGGATTTGTAGATAAACTCTCAGAGAACAAGGATGAACTCAGTTACTATGGTCAAGTCACTAATCACCCTGAGATTTACCTTCCTCATTTGAAAAATGGGAATAAGTGTATTTCTACTAAATGTGTGCCTCATTCTGGATGGCAATTTGAAACTATTCCCAAAGGGCTTTAAAAGACTGTCTGCCTTTTGATCCAGCCATAGCACGGCTTGGTTTATCCCCCAAAGAGATAATAAGGAAAAAGACTTGTATAAAAATATTACAGCTGTGCTCTTTGTGGTGGCAAAAAATTGGAAAATGCCCTTCAATTGGGGAATGACTGAACAAATTGTGGTATATACTAGTGATGGAATACTATTGTGCTCAAACG
>NW_025353184.1:0-1934 GCF_016433145.1 Gracilinanus agilis
GTATTATATAGTACTATTATATTATTATATGTAACAATGGCATTATTATTACACATACCAACATGTGTCCATCCATTCTCTAATTGATAAACATCCTTTCAGTTTCAGTTTCCAATTCTTTGCCTCTACTAAAAGAGTTGCTATAAATACTTTGAAGAAGTAGTTCCTTTCCTCCTCTCTTTGATCTCTTTGAGACACTGACCTACTGGTAGTATAGCTGGGTTGAGCAGGGTGTTTTAAAGAACTAAACTACTCATTTCCTGATGTGAAGAAGAGGAAAGGCTTAACTATTATCTTCTTGGACCTGCAAGCTTCCCTTTCCCTAATCTGCCTATTTCTGAAGGCAGAGATTCATCCTAGCAGTCAAAACACACAAAAAAATGTACAAAAACTTTTTAATGATGATTTAGCTCACCATTGCAATGTTCACATACTTATACATAACATGAAATCCAGTTGACCTCAAAAAGGAATACCTCTTCTTGCAAGCCACCAGGTATGGAGTCCACATGACAGCCCTGAGTGAAACGAGGCATACAAATGGGGACTAGCTTCATGAAGTCAGAGCCGAAATCAGAGTTTTCTGTAGTATTCACAATGATGCTAAGTGCCATGAAGCTGCTGTAGGTTCCCCAATAAAATCTAACATAGTCAACAGTTAGCTGTTATATAAAAGGAGTGAAAAACAGGCTCATGACAATGTAATTACCACTTGCAGGGCTAGACAAGATAAAGAATAACAATCAATTCAATGACAAAAATCCCCTCAGAGTTAAACGAAAACAGCTCAGGAGCCTGAGCCAAAGATGCTTGAGAAATGTGAAGCTCTCTAGATCATTGGCATTTCTTCCAGCCTGACACCCAGAGCCATGAATGAGGAAAGTAATCTTGTGCAGAATTAACTTTTCAACCTCACTGCCACCATCACCAATTTTTGATTAAATGCCATTAATGGATAAGAAAACCCAAGAGCTCTGAGGACGGCAGTACTTCCATATCACTAGCTCAGTTTCTAGCCCAACATTCATGACCATCGTTTGAGGGAACTTGTCTTTTGTATATGAGATTAGCCATTAGAACCACATGCTACCCATAGAGCAGCCAAGCCAGCATTTGAAGAAACATGCACCCAACTGAGTCAAACTATTATCCGTACCTATTCTGCTTTCTCTCAGCTCTTAATGGGGTTAGACTATTAAATGGAGTCTAAGAGCTTTAGGAATCCTACTCTGCTTTACTGGTATTACCTCCAACTCAGTCCTTATAGCCCACATCCAGAGAATCAAACTTTTAGGAATGACTACTTGACAATTGATTCTGCAGATGCTAAAAACTCTGGCACCAGAGTAGCTTTAGCTATTGAAGAATGAGAAAACAAAGTTCTTGCCACCAAAGGATTTGGCATTATCAAATGGTATAATATCAGAAATCTTTACAATTTATAAATAGAAATAACATTAAAGAAGATGTGTTGCCAATAGTTTTTCTCCTATACTCAAAGAATCAAGGACCATTCCATTTTCTCTAAAGTTGAAACTTTCTTCCATATGTGCTTTCTCCATTAGAAAGTGAATCTTATGAAGAAGATTTTCTTTTGTTGGGGAGAACAAACCCAGTAATCTGAAAGAACTTTAGAAAAAAAATGTAAGTTAATTTGGTAGAAGGAGAAGCCAGGAAAGGATGTGTGGCTCCCTGACATTCAGTGTCTGGAATAAATAATAATCCATTGTCTCATTTTTGTATTTCCTCAGTTCAGCACAGTACTTTGTTCACAGTAAGAGTTTAAGAGCCTCCCCCCTTTAATTTGTTTTTCATATTTAATATGGAGAAAGAAAGGAAGGAAGGAGGAGAGAGAAAGAAAGAAAGAGAGAAAGAAAGAAAGAAAGAAAGAAAGGAAGAAAGAAAGAAAGAAAGAAAGGAAGAAAGAAAGAAAG
>NW_025353185.1:0-1765 GCF_016433145.1 Gracilinanus agilis
CACACACACACATATTTGTCTCTACATAGTCCATATTTCCTATTTGCTAATGAAAAAATGAATGGAGGAGAGGGGAGGGAGGGGAGAATAATGGCCTGGTGACACCACAAGAAAGTAAAGGTTTCTCAGGGATGTCTCCCGAAAAAAAGATCTCCCTTAGTTTCTTTACAGAGCAGAAAGAAGCTTTTGCAACCACTTTCTTTGCTGTCTCTAAGGGTCTTCTTATCAGCTAAGTGCCTTCTGTGCCCTTCCTCAACTTAACTCTCCACATGTCTTTCCTGATTAGCTCATTGCCCAGTGATTGCTTGCCTTAGGGGCGTCCAAGTGTCTTCAGCACTGGGACACGTGAAGAAATCCAGATGTGGGTGGGCTGTGGCAATTTTTCATTATTAACAGTGCTGAATATTCGTTAGCAATTCAAAAATGATGTGTGTTTTAACAGCAATGCAAAGGCAATCCAAAAAGAAAAAGGGGGGGGAAACCAATCTAATCCATTTTATTCCTCCAAAAGTGCACAGTTAGAGACTTAGAGCCAGTCATTGATCAATCCTGATCAAGTCCATTAGCATATTGTTATTGTATAGCCTGAATTATTCTTGAGACTTGCATGATGTATTTATTTAGTCAGACACATCTCAGTTCCAAAATCAGATTTATATCAGTAATAATGGCTCTCAGTTGCCATTGTAGCAGTTTTACAAAATGGTCTGAATATTCGCAGTGCCCCCTAGAGCCAAACATAGCCCAGAGTTTGGCCACTTAAACTAGAAATTTCAGCTGGTCGGACTTTGTTGATCCACCTGGTTCTATGTGCTAGCTGTGCTAATCTAATGTTTTAACTAACAGGTTCAAGTAAAAACATTTTAGTTAGAAATCTCTCGGCCTACACCCAGGTGTCAAGAAAACCCCATTTGACACATGGGCTACAGGCTGAATGCCAATGGTCTACTTCAGCAGTCAGCAAACTGATCCATGAACCAAATACAATTTTATATTTTAAAATATAAAAACATTTCATCACATAAAAAATAGGCAGTAAGCTGGATTTGGCCTTTGGGACCTAGTTTGCTGGTTGGTCCCTTTTTAGTTGATTAAACCTCCATAGAAGGCCAGATAGGTGCCTGGAAATGGGAGATCCTGGATTCAAATCTGGTCTCAGACATTTCCTGGCTGTGTGACCTTGGGTAAGTCACTTAACCCCAAATGCCTAGTTCTGCCTTGGAACCAATACACAGTATCCATTCTAAGATCAAAGATAATGGGTTTTTTAACCCTCCACAACAGTATTGCTTTTCTTTAATCACTTCTAGCAGTTATTTAATAACTTACTAACATCTGCACAACTTGTTAGTTCTATTCCCTGACATCTCTTGAATCCATTCTATCTTCTATCCACTCATACAGCCAACTTCTACCCAAGTTCAGGTCAGATGCATCACTTATTCAGACTACTTTAATAGCCTCCTAATTTTGCCCCCCAGCCTCCAGTTTCTTCCCTTGCCAGTCTAGCCTCCATAGAGCTACCAGAATGATACTCCTAAATAGAAATCTGACCATGTCTCCCCACCACACACATACACACGCATGCACACATGTACACACACCACTCAAATTTCTTCATTGGCTATCTATTGGCCCTAGTAAACAATACAGAAAAAAAAACCTTATATATTTATCCAGCTAGGGGGCTCAGTGGATAAAGTACCAGCCCTGGAGTCAAGAGGTCCTGAGTTCAAATCTATCCTCAGACACTTACTAACTGTGA
>NW_025353186.1:0-3759 GCF_016433145.1 Gracilinanus agilis
GAGAGACAAAGAGAGAGAGAGGGAAAGAAGGGAAGAGAGAGGAAGAGAGAGAGAAGAGAGAGGAGAGAGAGAGAGAAGAGAGAGGAGAGAGAGAGAGAGGAGAGAGAGAGGAGAGAGAGAAAGGGAAAGGAGAGAGAAAGAGAGAGGAGAGGAAGGGAGGGAGGAAGAGAAGGAGGAAGGGAGAGGAGGGGAGAAAGACAGAGACATAGAGACACAGAGAGAACAGATCACAGAGTCAGAGAATTACATAGCTGGAAGGAACCTTAGAGACCATCATTTTGCGGTTGAGGAAAATAAGCTTCACTAAGAAGGATAAAATGACTTCCTCATATAGCTGAGAAGCAGCAGAGATGGGATGCTATCCCAGGTCTCAGCTTCATGTCTCAGGTTCTTTCCATTACATGAAGTTTTCCCACCTCTGCTCCAGTTACTTCTCAAGTTGGAGATGCTTCCATTTCTATAGCTTCTCTCTCTATTTCCTGAGTTCCTTCCCCAACTGCCCACATCAACTATACTCACTCCTAAGTTCAGCTCTTGACTCTGCACACATTTCTCTTCTTTGCTGCTCTCTGGGTCCCTCCAGTAGAATGTGGGCTTCTGGATGGCAAGAACTGTTCTCTTTGCTTGTGTTGGTATTACAAACACTTAGCACAATGCTGGGCACTAAGTACTTAATGCTTTATCTAATCTACTCTACTATGTAAATTAAGTTATTTTTATTCTTATTATACATGAATTAGGAAAACCTTTTTTGTGTTTTAATATGGTATGAAAGGATCAGTACCTATCAGAGTCCTGCTCTCTTACAAGGAATTTTTGTTGTTGTTAATTATGTCCCACTCTTTGTGACTCCGTTTTGGAGTTATTTTGGGAAAGATACTGGAGTGGTTTACCATTTTTTTCTCCGTCATTTTACAGATGAAGAATGGAGGCCAATAAGGTTAAGTGACTTGCCTAAAGTCACTCAGCTAATAAGTGTCAGAGGCCAGATTTGAACTTAGGAAGATGAGTTTTTCTGATATCAGGCCTGGGACTCTATCCACTCACCCACCAGTTGCCTGTTTGTTGTTGTTCAGTCATTTCAATCTCAGTTGTGTCTGACTTTTTGTGATCCTATTTTTTTTTGGCAAAGATATTAGAGTACTTTGCCATTTCCTTCTTTAGCTCATTTTATAGATAAGGAAGCTGAGGGAGAAGATTAGTTTTTGCTAAAAGGAGACAAAGCTCTCACTGAGACTTGATTGACCTCTGTTTGTCTTGACTACAGCTTCCTGGTCTTCTAAGAACATTAAAAAGTCTCCTCTATGGGAACCCTTCAATTTGGTGGATGTCTAAAGATCAGCTCTCATCCTGTTTTGTTGACCAAATGTATCCATGTCTGGAGATGAGGTGGGCCAATCTGTAGAAGCCAGGTGTCTCCATATCCTCATTACATATTCATAGGAAGCAAATTTCCTTTTGTTAACTGGTAAATGCCTTTAATATCCTATTCCTAAACTTACAGGGTGCCAGCATGAGACCTTCCCCTAACAAGTGGCATACATGAGAAAAAGAAACCAACAATTTAAAGTTACCAAGTGTATTGTGGAAATTATAGTAAACGAACAAAGCTGTCAGATCAGAAATAATTTGTAACCATGCCAACCTGCAGAAAGGGCAAAATTAAAGTGAGAGAAGCAAATGAGGACCTGACCAAAGAATGCACAAAGAAATTTCCAAAGGAGATACTGTTAATATTTTCAAAATCCTTGTTGAGTATGCAAGCTCCCCACAATTTGTCACCACCCTATTTTTCTCTCCTTATTTCTCTCTACTCCAGTCCATTTTCCACTCAGCTGTCAAAGTGATCTTTCTACAGCACAGGTCTGATGCTGCCACTCTTCTGCTCAGTAAACCTCAAGGGCTCCCTATAATTTCCAGGATCAAATAGAAATTCTTCTCTTTGGCATTCCAGGCCTTTTGTAAACTAACTTCAACCTATCTGTCCAACCTTATTCTATTCTATTCTGGTCTTGCCCAAGTCTTCTTTCTTTTCTTCATACATGATATTCCAGTTTCCAACTCCATCACTATCCCAGGGATGCACCTCTTTGTTTCCTTTAAGACTCAACTAAAGGACCACCTTATACATGAAGCCTTTACAAATCCCCCAACTGCTACCACCTGCCCCTCCTGCCCCAATCACCTTTGATCTTTTTGTATATACCTGAATCCATTCAGGTTGTCTCTCCCAAGCAAGTAATGTCTTTGAAAGCAAGCCTGCCTCACTTTTGTTTTTGTGTCTCTGGGACCTCGTGCAATACATGGTGGTTGTAGATTGATGGATATCCCTTCCTTCCACGTATTCCGTGTAATGGAGAGTGTGCCTTAGACATGCACAGAACTGTCCTTTCTGCATCTGGCTGACCACATCTCAGTACTAACGGATGCAGACACTTCAGGGTGATGAAGCAATTCCCTCACTGGTCCCTTAGCTCCAAGAATGTTGTCCAGGTAGGGGCCAGACCAGTTTCAAAAGAAGTGGCTGCCTCTTAGCTCCCCATTGTTAGGCTTTTCCTTTCTCTCAACTTAGGATGTGGTGATTGCTCTCATACAGCAGCTAGAGAAAAGGTTCACCTGGATGAACTTGAGTCTGAACTTTAGTTCTCTCTTCTGCTTTGTGTTTCTTTGCCTGTTCATTGGTGACTGAGCTATAATCCTGAGATGGACCCACTGTGAGTTTGAGAGGTCTGGAGATCTTGGGTGTTTGGTCAGTGCTAGAGGTGCCCCAACCATATATCTCTCAAGAACTCTCTGGAGGAGAAGACAGTCTCTGGCTCTTGGACCCAAGGATGCCTTACTGGAACATGCGAGCCAGAGGAGACTATATAGACAGGGGAGAACTAACTAAGGGAAAATGTAAAATATTTAACAATCTCATCATATCTTGATGTTTAAAATATCAGCCTCCCAAGAGAGTATAACAGTATTACATTGTTGCTGTTGCTTGTTAAGTTTTTGTCAATGAATGCTTGTGGGTTTTGGTTATTTTGAGCATTTCCTTTTGTTGAAGAAATAAACAGCTGTCCTATATCTAATCTATGTTGTATAATGTGTATATTCCTATTCACTACTTTTTAGGAAGGTTCTAGACATGACCCAGACCTAAGATTTAAGTAATTTTCCAAAGGCCTCTGAAGTCATGGTACCGAAGAGTGTGATATTTTGTTAGAGACCAGGATTCCACAGGATGAATTTCATTACCAGGTCTATGAAGAGAGGTCCCTTACTGGAGAGGTAGAGGGAGAAGGCTTGAAGCCTCAGAATCTTGGGGTTGGCAGCAGTTTATTATTGTTAAATATGCTTCAGCTAAACTGGGATTCTCACCATCTCCTGAACATATTTTAAACTTTCACTCACATTTTTCTCTGTAACTGGAATCTTTGTATATGTATATTGAATTCCTGACCACTCTTTAAAGGTTAACTCAAATGTCTCCTCTTTTATCTCCTGATCCTTTAGGAGCTTTCTTTTACTTTTCTACAGGAATTGACATAGCATTTCTTTAATGCCCAGATGGTATACACAGATATGTCACAGGAAGGGCTCCTCTTCTGTTTCCTTTACAAAGTATGAAATCTTTAGATAAGGCGCAGATTTTTGATTGCTTCATTGATGAGATCATAAAGAATAGGGCAACACCTCAGGGAAATATCCCAGTCCTTCTCTCCAACTCCTAAGTCAAGTAATTCTCTTCTTTGTTTCTTTGTTTCCTTGTTC